>NC_083577.1:2525000-2746005 GCF_027579695.1 Neoarius graeffei
TTCTGCTTCCCCCATCATGTTTTGGTTTGGTCCATGCAAGACAAGCTGAGTTTTTGGTAACATCAGTAATTGTGACTGTTTCAGGCGGACTTGGTGCTTGAGATGCTCTGATGGGATCGAGGGTTTCTGCTGCTTCACCAATTCCAAATTCATTTTCCGCAGATACCCTGAAATAATATTCTGACCCCTCTGACAAATTTGGAACTCTTAAAGAACACATGGCACATTTTGTTACTACGGTAGCATATGCTTTGCGAGTAGCTTCTCTTTTTTCAATTATATAATTAGTAATCTTTGCACCGCCATCAATAAGAGGTGGTTCCCACTGAAGTGTAATGCTTTCCTTGTCAATGGCTTTTGGTTTAAGATTGATAGGAGGCCCGGGAGAGTCCAAAACTTTAACATTCACATAAGCTGACTTCTTTCCAGCAGCATTCTCTAATGTCAAATCATATTTACCAGCATCATGTCTGTTGCAATCAGGAATGACTAAAAGAGTGTAAGTCTCTGTAATATCAATGTTTGCACGGGTTTTTAGTGCAGTCCCCTCCTTTGTCCAAGTCACAGATGGAGTTGGACGCCCTTTAATTGGAACAAATATGCGAATAGAGCCTCCAGCTTTGACAACTAGTGTTTTTCTCAATTCAATATCAAGTTCCAGGTCTGGGATTACTTCACGTTCAATAATTTCAATAAGGTCTACTGTTTGTGCTGGTTCCCCAACTCCCATTGCATTCATGGCACTAATTCTAAAATGATACTTGGCTCCAGTCTCCAAGCCTGGAACAACAAATTCTGTGATTATTAAAGGTGTAGTTGTATCTTTCACCCATGTCTCTTCTCCATCTTTTTTGTGCTCAACAGTATATCCTGTAACAGGCATGCCACCATCATTTAAAGGTTTGCCCCAATGCAGTTCAGCTGTGGTTTTTGTTGTATCCGTGACTCTTGGGTTGATTGGGGGTCCGGGTACATCTAAATGAAAGAAAACATATCAGGAAAATATATTAAAAGTATAATTTTTGCAATTTAGAAAGATCTTTTCAGTGGAAAAGCAAAAGCATAGTCATTCTATTATTCTATATCAAAGTAATGTGTAAAATGTCTGCAGTAAAAGGATTTTTTTGCAATATTTGATAAAGTGTGTGCGGAGTTTAATGTTGGATAATGTCAAGATAATGTATTTATGTGATTTTAGAGCAAACTGATATAAAACCTGACCTACTCACTGTTTTCAAATATCAGTGTATTTATTGCAAGTTAAGCATTTTTTTGTTTCGCATCAACACTAGTTTACAGTGTTATAAAATAATATATAAAACAGGTATATCATTACCGTGACAGAGTAAGCGGGGCGAGATATTGTAATCAGTGCGGTTTGTTTGTTTGCTTGTTTTTGTTTGTTTGTGTCTGTCTGTTAACAATCTAGCGTCTAGACGGTTGCACCGATTGACTTCACATTTTCAGGGTAGGTGGGCAATGGTCAATAGATTACCTGATTAAATTTTGGGGATAAATGGATCAAGGTCACCAGAAAGGTCAATCTTTCAGTCAAAATAACATATTTTCCATTATAACTCAAAAACGGTTACCAATAGATAAGTGTATGCTATTATGAGCATATAGGAACTTCCATATGGCCTTTCATTTGGCACCATGATCTTTGACCTTGAAAGATCAAATTGAAGGTCATGGGTTTTCAAAGGACTATAACTTTAAAATGATTCACGATAGCCAGATGTTTACTATTATCAACATATAAAAAGTCTCATCTGGGCTTTCAGTTGCCGCCATGACCTTTGACCTTGAATGACTAAATGTCAAACTCAAGGTCATGGATTTTCATAGGACTATAACCTGACAGCTGATGATTTGAGAAATACTACCATCATCAACATATAGGTATAAAATAAGTGCTGCCAGTGTTTTGCCTGGCAACGCTTATGTAAAATATTTAGTATTGGTTTGTTCGCTGTTACTGGAAGGCCATGTGGAATTACAGAAAGAGTCATACCTGACTCGGGAACTATAGGTTCCCAGGGCTAGCTTTCTACAAATTTTACATACCTGCCATGATCTTTGTTCTAACAGGCTGTGATGGCTCACTGGGTTCCCCAAAGCCAGCCTTGTTCTCAGCAGTTACTCTGAACTGATACTCTTCTCCTTCTGTGAGGCCCTGCACCTCAAACTGAAGGTCAGGTACAGTCTTCTTTGATGCTCTTAACCACCTTATGCCCTTTCTTTCCTTTTTCTCAACCACGTAACCTGTGATATCACTGCCTCCATCATCAGCTGGTCTCTTCCATGTAATTGTAGCAGTCCTGCCTCCAACATTTTCTACCTCCGGTCTTGCTGGTGGACCTGGAGGACCTATATGGAACAGAGGTTTAGTTTAGATTGATGATACAGAGGGGGAATGTGAACTGCTCATCAGTAGCTTGTAGTGCTTCTTACCATAATTATCCACCATCTTTACAGGTTGTGAATTTGAAAAATCGCCAGCTCCACTACGGTTGACAGCTGATACACGGAATATGTATTCATTCCCTTGGATTAGTTTATTTGCAACAAAATGGCAGTCAATAACCTTCTCTGCAAGAATTGTCCAAAGAAGACGGGTTGTTTCCCTCTTTTCTAGAAAGTAATGCTCAATTTTAGATCCTCCATCTTCAGTAGGTGGTGCCCATGTCAAAGTAACCTTTTCAGATGATATGCCACTTGCTTCAATTGGTCCTGGGGGCCCAGGAACATCCAACACCTTTACTTTGACAGTCTCTTCTTTGACACCAAATGGATTGCTTGCTGTAATGGTATACTCCCCTGCATCCTTTCTGCTTGCATATTTAATAGACAGAGTAGAGGACGTAGGACTAGTTTCAATCTGGCATATATCTGATGGCTTGAAGTACTTTCCTCCTTTTGACCAGACTGAAGTTGGTGCAGGTTTGCCTAAAATACTTGTTGCTGTAATGACTATTGTGTCTCCAGCTCTGACTGTTAGCCCTTCCTTTACCGTGGGGTCAATAATAATGGTTGGTGCCGCTGTGGGATAATGAAAGAAAAGTATTTTAATTATTAACTTGATTCAAATACAAATAGGCATTAGGCAAGAAGCAGAGAAAAAATCATTACCATATTCATCCATGCATACAAGAGTATCGGTTTGTTCAGATGGTGGACTTATTGCCCCAGCTGCATTCTTGGCTCTGATTCTGAATTCGAACTTGCAACCCTCCTGCAAGTTAGTCACAGTGTATGCGCATTCCACGACATTTACTGTGTTGGCTTTCACCCAGACCTTGGCAGGAAGGTCACGTCTCTCAACAATATAACCTGTAAGTCTGTGTCCACCATCATACTGCGGTTCGGTCCATTGAAGTGTTACGGTACTTCTTGTGATGCTGATTACATCAGGTTTACCAGGAGGATCTAAAATAGGCCAAACATTTTACAAATATATATGGAAACTGTGAAATTGAATAGAGTAGATATTGCAATTAGTAGTAGGCCTTACTTACCAATAGGATCCAAGGCAACCATTGGCTCAGTTGGAGGACTTGGCTTACCAACACCAGCCAAATTTATAGCCATCACTCTAAACTCATATTCCAAGCCCTCAGTTAAACCTTTTACTTTGAAGTCTCTCATTTTTAAAGGTGATGGGTTAGCTCTTTTCCATAACATGCTATTTCTTTCCTTGAATTCCACATGATAACCTGAAAACACATATCTTATATAATTATTAATGCTCAAATAATTTTTTTTTAAATTGTTGAATATTTTGAAACTTATTGAAATTTTGACATTATAAATGTTTTATCACCTGTAATTGGTGAACCGCCTGTTTTTCGTGGATCAGACCAAGCCAAGGTTGCTGAGTCATGACGCATGCTCAAGATTTGTGGTGCAGCTGGCGCATCAGGGACATCTGATGGAAATATATAAATAGGCATTTCAGGTGAAAAATTCAATCCAAATTACTTGAAACTGCTCTCATTGAATTCAGAATTGAATGCAGAACAACATACTTTTGACAGAATTAAAATACATGTATCCATTCTTGAGATATTACAAATCAAAGGTTGAAAAAACGGCTTAATTTTTAGAAAACTGCTGTAATATTCTGTCTGAGGATCACATGGTCCAAAATGGGCCTCATTAACCAATGAGATGAAATTATTTTTCTTCATAACTTTTCTGGTTTTCAAGATATTTACATGGAAATTGGCAGCACATATATGGTTGTATACTGAAAACAAAGTTTAAAACATTAGTAAAAACTAATTATGCAAATTAAAAATAATAATAATAATAATTAGTAGTAGTAGTAGTAGTAGTAGTAGTAGTATGCAAATAGGTGAAACATTAAATCAGTGCACGCTCTTCTTCCAAGTTTCACCAAATGGCTTTATTTGTGCAATATAAAGCTGATCTTAACTCTCATTTATACATCACAAAGAAGGAGAAATCAGCGTTAATTACAAATATAAATTACAAATACAATTATAAAATCTACATAAATAAGTATTGAATGTCATTCACACCTATCATTCTCTATTAAAATAAAAAAGGAATAAAATATTATTTCTAATCCCCTCTTTGTGCTCTGTAGGCCTTTGTATTTCTCAGTAGGGCCGACTAGTGTTTATATGAAAGAATATAAATGATTATTTTGATTAATATTCACAGTTTTCAAGGCGAACCTAAAAAAAACTGTCTGATCCACATCCAGTAAACAATTCACATTAACTCAACTGAAATCAACACTTGCGTTTCTGACTTCCGTTTTTTTTAAATCTCATTCCGACCACTAAGATCATAATATTTTTCATCAAAACAACTTCAGTTATATTCTAAAATAGTTATTTATATGAATCAGTTTGATTTGAAAAAAAAATAAGTAGGTAAAGCTATGAAAACTCACTTCAAAGTCTCCCTTGAATCATAACATCAAAACTAGCAGAAGGAAAATGTTGCTGAATCCTTCATCAGACACAGTGACAGCGAGAGAACATCACTATAAAAGTGATCTGATTGATATTGATGAGTAATCCAGTGGGAAACCGATCAGAAGAGAGAGAGAGAGAGAGAGAGAGAGAGAGCGACTGACCGCTTTCCCGTGACTCAAAAAGCACCGGCAGTTTCCCGACATCACGCGAGCAGAGTTTTTACTCTGTTGTACCGACTTCAACCTGCTGTTACTCCCAAAGTACTGAACAGATCTTAACCAGATACATTTCTTTGGAAAGCAGAGATTGTAAGCTTTTTAATGATCTAAGGAAAGGATCTACATGCACAATTTTCACACCACGGCCAGCGAGAGTCTGATATGCCTAATATAAATGTTAAATTGAGCTTTTTATAATATGCAATTGTAATTATTAAGAAGCATGCTAAAGTGCACTTACTGAATGGATGCTTGGCAACCATAGGTTCAGATTTGAGACCTTCTCCAACTCCATATTTGTTTTCTGCAGAAACTCTGAAGATATATTCTGTTCCTTCATGGAGACCAGACACACTATAACTGTTTGTCTCCACTGCTGAGGACACAGTTACCCACATATTGGTAATGGAATCACGTTTTTCTAGAATGTAGTTGGTGACTTCTGATCCTCCATCATCTTTAGGAACACCCCATTTTAAGGTAGCTCCATCAGCTGTTACTTCCTTAAATTTGATAGGTCCTGTACAAATTCCAGGTTTGCCAACAACTCTTACAAAGATAGAGGATTCTTTTGATCCAGCACTGTTACGAAGAGTGATGGTGTATTTTCCAGCATCACTCCTCTGGCAGTCCCGAATCAATAGAGTTGTATTAACAGCAGTAGATTCCACACAAACTCTTCCAGTGTCAGTTAAATTTTCATCTTCACCCTTCTTCCATGAGACAGTTGGGGCAGGTTTGCCAGAGATGGGAATCTTAAGTCGAACAGTGCTTCCCTCTTTTGCAATGTAGTTCAGGTTTGGCAAATCCCGTAAATCACAGCTGGGATGAACTACACAAAGAAATAGAAAAAGTTAGAGATGGTAGATATGGTAAATAAGTTAATATTCTATTGTATATTATCAATGCATTATATAATCTCACCAAAAACATCCTTTGCCACAATTGAGAGCTCCTTCACTGGACCACTGCCCGCATCATTGGTTGCCATTACTCTATATTTGTATTCCCTTCCTTCAACAAGATCTTTCGCACTATATTGCATGTTCTTGGATCTTAGAAGCTCCTTCCATTTGTTTTCACCATTAAGAACTTCAAGAACATATGCAATTATTCGACTACCACCATCACTAATTGGTTTCTTCCAAGAAAGAGTGCATGAGCCTCTGGTTACTAGCAAGGGCTTGAAGTCCACGACTGGTCCAGGTTGTTCTGGGGGGGGGGGGGAGGAATAGTTTCATAGTCCTTGTGGTAAATGACAGTATAATTTAGTTACGAATTTTAAATCATTTACAAACAATTTTAAAAGGTGTTCACTCACCAGAGGCTCTGACAGCATCTGCTGTTTCACCAGGCTCACCAGTACCATACTTATTCTGAGCCTTGACTCTAAAGTAGTAGGATCTACCAGGCTCCAGGCCTTCAATCTGGAAAGATGTTTTGTCACAGCTGGTTGAAACTGCGGACCATGCTTTTCTCTCTGCATCACGTTTTTCTACGATGTAACCTATAATTTCACTTCCACCATCAATTAGTGGTTCGTCCCACATGATAGATGCACTATCCTTTGTTGTCTCTTTCACCATGAGGTTTAATGGTGGGCCTGGGGTATCTGTTGGGCGGTAAACAAAATTGCAGTGACGTATTTTATTGTATTTTATTTTAGTAAAACTCATGCTGATATCTGTGTACTTACCAATAACCTTAACAACAACTGTGTACATCTTCATGCCACTGACACTATCAAGGTTGAGAATGTATTTGCCTGCATCATATCTATTAACTCTTTCAACAGACACCATTGTGTCAGTGTCTGTGGCTTTAATGATGATTCCCTGTCTGTTCTTTATGTTGGTGTTCATCTTGGCCCACGTGACCTTCGGAACAGGACGGCCTTTAATTTTGGCATGAAGTTTCATTCGAGCACCAGCCTGAAGCACCAATGTGTCCTTCAGCGCTGCATCAAGTTCAGCCTCAGGTGGAACTGAAGTTGAATGAAAATAATGTTACATAATGCTTATTGTATACATAACCTTCATGCTATTAAAATGTTATTTCAAGTCTTAAATTCATACCAAACACATCCTTTGCAACATGTTTATCTGGGAATTCACATGGCTGACCAAATCCAACTTTGTTCACAGCACTGACACGTAGTTGATATTCCGATTTCTCCAAGAGTCCAGTGACAACATAGTGTGTGTCTTGTAGGTTCTTGGGGACATTGCATCTGATCCAGTCCGTTGCATCTGTTCTCTTGCATTCAACTAAATATCCCAAAACTTCACTTCCACCATCATTTGCAGGTTTAGTCCAAGATAAGCTAATAGTGCTATTACTTGTGTCTGTAACCTTAGGGGAAACTGGTGGTCCAGGAGGACCTGTCAATGACATTATTAGAAATTAAAATTGATAAAAAATAAATTCAAATGTGATGTGAATAACGTTATAAACTGACTTACAAATAGGATCAACTGCAGCAGCAGAAGTTGATGGCTCGCTGGGTTTTCCAAGACCAGCTCTGTTTACTGCAATAACTCTAAACTCATATTGAGCCCCTTCTGAGAGACCTCCAACTTGAAGTGATCTTTCAAGTAATGGTTTCCTATTCAGTTTGGTCCAGTTTATTTCTTTGGTCTCACGCTTCTCAACAATATATCCAAGAATGGGAGAGTTGCCATCATCAGAGGGCTCCTTCCAGCTTACAGTCATCTTCTCTTTTGTGATATTTGTAATGATTGGTGGATCACATTGCCCAGGAACAGCTGTTAATAGCAAGCATAATAGTGTAACTCTTTGTTGCATGCCATAACAGATAATACAGGTCAACCATTTTATACATTTATACTATCTTTGAATATATATGAATATGCATGAGGACATTTGTTATCAAAATAGAAGGTAAGTATCTTACTGAAAGGGTCCTTTGCAACAACAGGATCTGAGAGGATTGGATCACCAGCTCCATATCGGTTTTCAGCACGTACACGGAACTGGTATTCATGACCCATAATCAGCCTTTCCACACAAAATTCGGTTGTAGTACCACTGATTTTAGCAGAAACCTGGGCCCAGTTAGCCCGGCTTGACTCACGCTTATCCACAATGTAGTTTGTAATTGGTGATCCACCATCTGCAAGTGGAGCTGTCCAACTCAATTTTACACGATCAGAAAGTACCTCTTCTAATTTGATAGAGGCAGGTGGGCCTGGTACATCTGCATAGAGGAAAATAAATCACACGAAATGGCATCAATGAATTATGTAATATTTTGTTAAACATTATATAATGAAATCAATCAACTAATTCATATCACATGCCATTTGTAAGATGGCAAGGTGCAATAGTGAATTAATACATAATACAGACCCAAAACTGTGAGCTGTATGTCTGCTGTCTTAGAACCACTTGCATTCTCAGCAAGAATGGTGTACTGCCCTGTATGGAGTTTTGTAACTGCAGTAAGGTTTAGACAAAACAGGTGTCTCTTTTGCGACATCTTCATGTCTTTATCTGGGCTTAACACTTTTCCATCCTTGCTCCATGTAACCTTTGGCATCGGTTTGCCAAAAACTTCAGCTTCAAGGCAGATATCTGACCCAGCCTTCTTTGGTGTCATCTTCTTCATCTGTATTGCCAGTTCTATTCTGGGAGGAACTGCGAACAATAAAATGTGTAAAGAATGAAACAGTGTATCACTGTACTCAAAGCTGAAAAATAAACTGTCCATAAATAAACCCACCATTCTCTGAAGACACCAGAACAGGGTCACTGACTTCAGATGGCTTGCTGAGGTTAATAGCTGTTTTTGCAATAACCCTGAATTGATACTGGGCACCCTCATCCAATCCAGATACAGTGTACTCTTCCCGAGGTACATTCTGACTGCTTATGTTGCATCGCACCCATTTGTCTCCAGGAATCTTCAAGGCTTCAACATAGTATCCAATGATCTTGCTTCCGCCATCATTCTTTGGTTTGGCCCAAACCAGTGAAACACTATTTTTGGTAATGTCAAGGACCTCTGGTTTACCTGGAGCATCTGTCATGGTGTAGATGAAGACATTTTCAGAATAATGTAACACAAGAAAATCTAAATTAACCGATATTTTACATGGACCTACCCACTGGTGTTCTTGCTGTGACAAAATCAGTCTTTGCACTTGGTTTGCCCTGTCCTGCACGGTTAATAGCAGACACTCTGAAAGTGTATTCCAGACCTTCAATTATACCAGCACAAGGATATTCCATTGTTCGCACAACTGAATCATTAGCCTTAACCCATAAGAGACTATTCCTCTCTTTTCGCTCAATGTAATATCCAGTAATTGGGCTGCCACCATCTGATTCTGGCTTGTCCCAAGCCACAAACATGCAGTCCTTGTTTACTTTTGTAATACGACAGTTCAGTGGTTCACCAGGAACATCTGGGGGGAAAAAAAGAAGAAAAAAAATTGCACAGTAAGTATCATGCCATAAACAACATTTGTCTTTACTAGCAATTATATACGGTACTTAATAGCAATTATCTTGCTTACCAAATTGGAATTTAGCGATCATCCTCTCAGATGTGATGGGGTCAGAAATTCCAAAACGGTTCTCTGCACGAACACGGAACATATACTCCTTTCCAGGAATGAGTTTCCCAAGTCTGCAACCAGTCTTGCCACAACTGGAAAGAGCAGTAACCCAGTCACCTCTGCTCACGTCACATTTCTCAACCACATAGTTAGTGATATTGCTACCACCATCTTCAAGTGGCTTGTTCCAAGACAGTGTGCAGGCATCAGAGTCAATGTCACTGATTTCAAATGGGTGTTGAGGTGGTCCAGGAATATCTGCAGAAAGCATTCAGTGTTCGTTTTAGTTCATTTTTACGCTGCTTCGTAGCATTTTAGTAGTACTAATAATGCATGAAACTTTGATTCTACAAAATATATTGCATGAGTAATAAGCTAAATAAGATACAAAAGTTACAATTAACAGTTATTCCACGAAATCGAGTCGTACATGAGCTGACAGGCGACAAGGCGCATAGCACCGAGTGGGCTATAATCCATGTACAACAAGATTGAGTGGAATAACTGTTTTATTCTATCCACACTCACTGGATTTTGAGAAACAGAGCATTTTTACTTTTTGCAAATTCGATAAATAAAAACTTTATACAAAACGTCCAACAAAATCATTTCCACTTAGAATGTAAACAAACTGGCGAAATGACAGGAGCAATTTGTGAAAAATGCTAAAAGAATAATTCTTGAAAATTAAAAGATATTCATGTACGTATATTCATGTATGTGGAATGTACATACACTTGTCAGTTTATTGGTTATACCTAACATATAGCTTTACAGATATGCAAATGGACTCTAGTCACACTTTACTCAGTCCACTAGTGAAAAGTTGCTGTATCCCTACAGTACTGTGCAAAAGTCATGGGTACTCTGATTTTTTTTTTTCCTTGCACAAATCTTGTTATAGATGTTTATTTTATGACAGATGCATTATCGAGCCAATAGGAAACATTTCATATATCCAAACATTACTTTTCCAACTAAAAATTTCATGTTATAGAATATTGTTAGTCTGTCAATAAAGACAACATATTACATAACAGAGAACTTTCCAAAAAAAAAAAAAAACATAATAAAGGTTGCTTTTTTTCAGTCAAAGTCCCCAAAAGAACTGTGGCAGATTCTCCAAGATGTTCAGAAAACTTGCCAGCAAATGTTCCTATAAAACAGCACTGTTGATAAGACTGTTGATGCGTTTTACAAAGCAAACGGTTGTCACACAAAATAATGGCACTGTTTATTTTAATACTGTCTACTGCCCTGTTTTATTTTTAAAATGGAAATGTTTAATTTCAGGGCGGCACGGTGGTGTAGTGGTTAGCGCTGTCGCCTCACAGCAAGAAGGTCCGGGTTCGAGCCCCGGGGCCGGCGAGGGCCTTTCTGTGTGGAGTTTGCATGTTCTCCCCGTGTCCGCGTGGGTTTCCTCCGGGTGCTCCGGTTTCCCCCACAGTCCAAAGACATGCAGGTTAGGTTAACTGGTGACTCTAAATTGACCGTAGGTGTGAATGTGAGTGTGAATGGTTGTCTGTGTCTATGTGCAGCCCTGTGATGACCTGGCGACTTGTCCAGGGTGTACCCCGCCTTTCGCCCGTAGTCAGCTGGGATAGGCTCCAGCTCGCCTGCAACCCTGTAGAACAGGATAAAGTGGCTACAGATAATGAGATGAGATGAGATGTTTAATTTCTTTATTTTTGAAGGGATTTTTGTTTTACAGAAATTTTCCTATGTGCCTAACACTTTAGCACAGTACTGTACACGTTAGATGGTCATGATAAAATGACCAGTGAGTTTAGATGCAAGAGATGTTTACCGAATAAACTTGCAGCTGAGTGTCTGTGATTCATCTCATTTAAAATACTGACCTTTAATGACAATTTTCATCACTTGCTCCACCTTTCCTGAGCTGTTCTCTGCAACAAGGCTGTATTGACCACTATCTGTTCTTGAGACATCTTTGATGATGAGCACACACATGTTCTGGGATTTGTGTACTGCAAGGCGACTTGAAGGAACCACATTGTCATCTCCTCGCTTCCACTGACACGTAGGTGCTGGCTTCCCAGATACAAGAGCCTCAACTCTTACTTTTGCACCTGCTTTTGCGGTGACAAGCTCTGGTATGATAACCTTGGGTTCCACTATAAAACAAAAATCGAGCATTTTTTAATGAATTATATCTTTCAGAGAAAAATTATTTTACATACATTTTAATATGGTAACTTACACATTTGTTCTTTAATCTCATATGCTTCTTTGGTTTCAGTGGGAAGACTAGCTCCCATGACATTTCGTGCAGCTACTCTGAAGCGATATTTCCTTCCCTCCTTCAGCCCAACAACAGAGATACATAAATCTTTCACAATGGTATATGGTGTCCATTCTTTCTTTTCCTCCTTTACTTCTTTCTCCTTCACCACTGGTGGTGGTGGGGGCACAGGCTCAGCACCAGGCTCCACCTCTCTTTCACCTGCCACCGGTTCCTTGATTGGTTTGGGTTCAGGAAGCTCAAGGTAGTCAATTATGTAGCCATCGATCTTAGCTCCACCGTCCCTCATTGGTTTCACCCAGCCCACCTTAGCGTTGTTCTTGTTAATCTCCAAAACATCAACTTTCTGTGGTGGATCAGGTTTACCTAAGGCCAGCAAATAATTACAAAATGATTCGAGATATCCGAACAACTTTTTAAAAGTTTTGAATTTGCATGATACTTACTAATAGGATCAGAAGTCAGATAGGATCTCTGTGTGGCTTTTGGAACACCTGGACCATACTCATTCACTGCAGTAACTCTGAAGTAATATTCTACTCCTGGTACAAGATTGCTGACGTTAAATGTCGTTTTGTTGACATCAGCTTTGACTGTTGCCCAAGTCTTGCGATCAATTTCACGCTTCTCAACAATATAATGAGTTACTTCACTGCCGCCATCATTTTCAGGTGGGGACCATGAGAGGTCACAAGATACCGTTGTAATGTCGGTGACCTCCAGTGCAGCAACTGGTCCAGGTGTGTCTGTCAAGACATTTGAATGCAACAGTGAAATCTCAATGGAAATAAAACTGTTGTTTACGTTATAGAAGAAAGTATTTGTTCGACTTACCAAGTACTTTGACATTGATAAATACAGCTTTTTCCCCTGCTGGGCTTGTTACAGTCAATGAGTATTTGCCTGAATCATCACGGGTGGTATCAGGGATGACAAGGAATGTCATTGTGTCGATGAGATCCACATGACCCTTCATGACAACATTATCAATTCCCATTCTTCTCCAGAGCACCTTAGGAGGTGGTCGTCCCCTGACAGTTGCAACTATTCTTATTGGGCAGCCAGCTCTAACAGTAAGACCTTTCTTCAGCTCAGCATCCAAAACAAGTTCAGGGGCCTCTGTTTGAGAGAAGACCAGACACACACACACACACATTTTATATATATATATATATATATATATATATATATATATATATATATATATATACACAGTGGTGCTTGAAAGTTTGTGAACCCTTTAGAATTTTCTATATTTCTGCATAAATATGACCTAAAACATCATCAGATTTTCACACAAGTCCTAAAAGTAGATAAAGAGAACCCAGTTAAACAAATGAGACAAAAATATTATACTTGGTCATTTATTTATTGAGGAAAATGATCCAATATTACATATCTGTGAGTGGCAAAAGTATGTGAACCTTTGCTTTCAGTATCTGGTGTGACCCCCTTGTGCAGCAATAACTGCAACTAAACGTTTGCGGTAACTGTTGATCAGTCCTGCACACTGGCTTGGAGGAATTTTAGCCCGTTCCTCCGTACAGAACAGCTTCAACTCTGGGATGTTGGTGGGTTTCCTCATATGAACTGATCGCTTCAGGTCCTTCCACAACATTTCCATTGGATTAAGGTCAGGACTTTGACTTGGCCATTCCAAAACATTAACTTTATTCTTCTTTAACCATTCTTTGGTAGAACGACTTGTGTGCTTAGGGTCGTTGTCTTGCTGCATGACCCATCTTCTCTTAAGATTCAGTTCATGGACAGATGTCCTGACATTTTCCTTTAGAATTCGCTGGTATAATTCAGAATTCATTGTTCCATCAATGATGGCAAGCCGTCCTGGCCCAGATGCAGCAAAACAGGCCCAAACCATGATACTACCACCACCATGTTTCACAGATGGGATAAGGTTCTTATGCTGGAATGCAGTGTTTTCCTTTCTCCAAACATAACGCTTCTCATTTAAACGAAAAGTTCTATTTTGGTCTCATCCATCCACAAAACATTGTTCCAATAGCCTTCTGGCTTGTCCACGTGCTCTTTAGCAAACTGCAGATGAGCAGCAATGTTCTTTTTGGAGAGCAGTGGCTTTCTCCTTGCAACTCTGTCATGCACACCATTGTTGTTCAGTGTTCTCCTGGTGGTGGACTCATGAACATGAACATTAGTCAATGTGAGAGAGGCCTTCAGTTGCTTAGAAGTTACCCTGGGGTCCTTTGTGACCTCGCCGACTATTACACACCTTACTCTTGGAGTGATCTTTGTTGGTCGACCACTCCTGGGGAGGGTAACAATGGACGTGAATTTCCTCCATTTGTACACAATCTGTCTGACTGTGGATTGGTGGAGTCCAAACTCTTTAGAGATGGTTTTGTAACCTTTTCCAGCCTGATGAGCATCAACAATGCTTTTTCTGAGGTCCTCAGAAATCTCCTTTGTTCGTGCCATGATATACTTCCACAAACATGTGTTGTGAAGATCAGACTTTGATAGATCCCTGTTCTTTAAATAAAACAGGGTGCCCACTCACACCTGATTGTCATCCCATTGATTGAAAACACCTGACTCTAATTTCACCTTCAAATTAACTGCTAATCCTAGAGGTTCACATACTTTTGCCACTCACAGATATGTAATATTGGATCATTTTCCTCAATAAATAAATGACCAAGTATAATATTTTTGTCTCATTTGTTTAACTGGGTTCTCTTTATCTACTTTTAGGACTTGTGTGAAAATCTGATGATGTTTTAGGTCATATTTATGCAGAAATATAGAAAATTCTAAAGGGTTCACAAACTTTCAAGCACCACTGTATATGTGTGTGTGTGTGTGTGTGTGTGTGTGTGTGTGTGTGTGTGTGTGTGTATACAGTGCCCTCCACAATTATTGCCACCCCTTATAAAGATTAGTAAAAATGGTTAGAATAATATCCATCTTTTGGTGAAGTCGCTTCATCTCACACTGAAAAATGAGAAAAATCCAACCTTAAAATTGAATAAATTTATTCAGAGAACAACAAATCTCTCATCAAGAAATTAGTATTTTCAACAAAACCACATGTCGCTATTATTGGCACCCCTGCATTTAATCCTTTGTCCAACCCCCTTTGCCAGTAAAACAGCACAGAGTCTCTATTCTAACATTTTATAAGGTTGGAGATCCAGAGCAGGGCATCTGAGCCCATTCCTCTTTACACAATCTCTCCAGATCATCCAGGGCTCTCTCGTGCTCTCTCCTCTTCAGCTCAGCCCACAGGTTTTCACTGGGGTTCAGCTCAGGGGACTGAGATGGCCAGGGCAGAAGCTTGATTCTGTGCTCAGTGAACCATTTTTTATGTTGATTTGGACAGACAGATGCTTCAGATCATTGTCCTGCTGGAAGATCCAGTGATGACCCAGTTTTAGTTTCCTGGCAGAGGAGCCAGATTCTGATTTAAAGTGTTCTGGTGTTTCATGGAGTCCATGATGCCATGGACCCTAACAAGGTTTCCAGGGCCTTTGGATGAAAAACAGCCTCAAAACATCACAGAACTTCCACCATATTTTACAGCTGGGATCGGGTTCTGTTCATTATAGCCGTCTTTCTTTTTACACCAAACCCACCGTGAGTGTTTATCGCCAAAAAGCTCCATTTTTGTTACATCAGACCAGACAAAGTTGTAGTAGCACTTCACAATTTTCAGGCACTTACATTTTTGGTTAACTGACAGAAAAGGCTTTTTTTCTGGAACCTTCCAAATAATCTGATGGCATGGAGGTGGAGTTTGACAGTGGTTTTGGAAAACCCAAGATTTTACTTTTTCTTGTAATTCACCAACAGTGATCCTTGGGGACTTGTTTTTACCCCTCTTACCCTCCTCCTCACTGTACATGGGGGCAAAATAAACCTTGTTCCTCTTCCAGGCAAATTTGTAACAGTTCCAGTTGCTGTCCACTTTTTTATTATTGCCCTAACAGTAGAAATGGGAATTTTCAGGCAAGAATCTATTTTTTTATAACCATTCCCTAACTTGTGAAGGTCAACACACTTCTCCCTCATTTGGTTTGTGTGTCTCTTATCTTTCCCATGTTGATATTGAGGGAATTTGGCTTCTGTGTCACCTCATATTTGTTCCCCAGTTAATCAGGAAGTCATGGATTACAGCTTGAAAGCTCCTACACACTCCAATCAACTCAAACATGTCCAATTTAAATGGGGAACATGCCTCAGGTACATTGTCTTCACTATAATTTCCGGGGGGGGGGGGGCAAATAATAGTGGCACGTGTTTTTGTTGAAAATAATTATTTCTTGATAAGGGATTTATTTTTCGTATAGGTAATCGTATGGGGCCGAGTAAAATTAAGGATTAATTTCATGAGTGATTTCGAAGTTTTGAAAATTGCGACTCGGGCAATTTCAAAACTTTGAAATCACGAGTGAAATTGATCCTTAATTTTACAAGGAACCATACGATTACTTATTTATAATATATAGGGCCAAATTCATACTTTGGAAGCCATTCAAGTTCACAACATTTGTCATTCACGTTTTCTGAACCAATCAGGGCGCGAGACTATCTTGCACATTTAAATCAGTTTCTAAAGCGTCTTTCATCATGACACGGCGACACGACACGAGGATTTTGAAAGTGGTTTACAAAATTTGATTGGAACTTCTTTACAAAAGCCATTTTGTTGACAAAATTTGCTGATTTTTGTAACTGTAACCAAGCAATGAACTAGCCAATAGCATTTCAGAAATACGGCTGTGTTAAGAAAAAAAGCCCTCCTTGATTGACCAATCAGAATTGAGTAATTTGGCCCTATGTGTTATAATCTGAATAAGTGTACTTCAATTAAAGGTTGTGTTTCTATCTTTTTTTTTTCAGTGTGAGATGAAGCGATTTCACCAAAATGTGGATTTTTTCTAACCCTTTCTTTTTCTAACCTTTACAAGGGGTATACACACACACACACAAAGTTGAAGACCATGGCACTGGAGAACTTCAGATAGTTCAGACTAACTCACCAAAAATGTCTCGTGGAGAAACAGCTCCCTCAAGATTAGTTGGTTGACTCAAACCAATCTGGTTTTGTGCAGAAACACGGAATTCATACTCAAGCTTCTCATCCAGACTTGTGACTGTGAACTCTGTTCCAATCAGTTGGGCAGCAACGTTGCACCTCTTCCATCCATTATCTCTCTTCTTGCCTGTATCCTTGACTCGGAGCTCAACTACATATCCAATGAGTGGTGCACCACCATCATGTGTAGGCTTTGTCCATCCAAGAGTGATTGATGTCTTTGAACTATCAGTCACCTTTAAGTTTCCAACAGGACCAGGAGGACCTGTAAAATAAGAACAGTTATTAAATCAAGAAAAAATAACAAAATATACTCATTTACAATAAGTAGATGAGTATATTGTTAGGTAATATAGGTATGTTAGGTATGTTAAACTAAACATACCAACAGGATCCCTTGCAGTGAATGTTCTCGATGGCTTGCTTGCATCTCCAACTCCAATCTCATTCTCAGCCTTCACACGGAATTGGTATGCATGATTAGGCAACAATCCTGTTACAGTGAACCGTGTATCACTAATAGGAGATTTAGTAACTGGTGTCCATCTAATGCCATGTTCTTCTTTCTTTTCAAGAATATAACCAGTGATGGGTTTTCCACCATCATTGTCAGGGGAGCACCATAAAACTGTCATTTCATCTTTTGCAACTTTGGTCACCTCAGGCGCATCTGGTGCACCAGGTCTATTGAACTGGGTCCTTGCAATAACAGACTCTGTTTGTACAGCAGGTCCAGTCCCCATCTTGTTCTCTGCCCTTACTCTAAAGATGTACTCATTTCCTTCAATTAGACGAGTTACAATAGCAGAAGTTTTTATAACAGCTGAAGAATGAATTGACCAGACACCTCTCTTTGTCTCACATTTCTCAATGATGTAGTTATAAATTTCACATCCACCATCATCTTCGGGCACATTCCATTCCAACTTGCATCTATCCATCAAAATGCCTGACACCTTGAGATCTCTAATAGGTCCAGGTCTGTCAAGAACATTCACTTTAGCCTCAGCAGTGCAGGTTCCAGCAGCATTTGTTGCAGTGACAGTATATTTTCCAGCATCTGCTCGTTTTGCATTTGTAAGCAGGAATTTAGAGAAGTTAACACCAGTTTCAACCTGTAGACGAGGACTGCGATTGATATCTCCAGCGTCACCGTCTTTAGCCCATTTGACCTCTGGTCGTGGTTTGCCTTTAACCTCTGCTTCAATTGGTATGGAATCTCCAGCTTTAACTACCAGCACACCTTCCAACTTGACATGTAGCTCAGGAACTACAAGTTCCTCCTTTACAAGGACTTCAGCTGTTGTCACCCAGTTGCTCTCTCCTCCTTCATTTTTTGTTTGTACTCTAAACTGATATATTTGGTTTTCTATGCATCTGTCAGCCATGAAATATGTCTCTTTAATAGCACCTCTATGGAGTCTTTCCCATTCTTCTGCTTCTTTTGGTTTCTTTTCCACATGATAAGCAAGATTGCGGCTACCACCATCAAGTTCTGGTTTCTTCCATTTAAGGAAGACAAAGGTTTTTCCAATTTCACTAATATGGAAATTCTCTGGCTCACCAGGTTTCTCAACTGGGTCAACAGCAAGGACTGCTGTTTTTGTTTCTGTTGGTGCTCCTGCACCAATTTTGTTCTCTGCTCTAACACGGAAGAAGTATTCACAATTCTCAACAAGTGGAGCCTTCACAAGACGTTTGGTGCAATCAGATGAAACAAGTGTCCATCCCCTTTGACTAGGCTGACGGGACTCAATTATGTAATTTGTAATTTCACTGCCACCGTTGTCCTCTGGATTTTCCCAAGACACCATACAGGAGTCCTTGGTCACATATGCAACCTTCAAGTTCTGGCAAGCTCCAGGAATGTCAAGCACATTAACAATGGTTGTAGCATGTGCCTGACCACTGATATTTTTAGCTTGAATTGCATATTTTCCATAATCTCCTCTTACAGCATCCTGAATGACTAGTTCAACCAGTGGAAAGTTGTTAATCATCTCTGTGCGCTTGTCTCTGCCTAAAGCTCTTGCATCCTTAGTCCACGTGATTTCAGGATCGGGTCTGCCTTTAACTCGGGCGACAAGATTGATGACCTGACCTGCGCGAACTGTTAGGAGGTCACGACAAGCAACATCAACAGTAATTTCTGGAGGAATGAGGATGTCTTTGGCAAGTACTGTTTCTGTTAGCTCTCGTGGCTCTCCATCCCCAGCTTTATTAGATGCTCTAATACGGAATCTGTACTCTGTGCCTTCAAAAAGTCCCGGGACTCTGAATGCGCATTGCTTGATAAGGTCCTTACCGATCCTGTCCCACTGTGCAGAGCCGGATTTTTGGCATTCAACAACATAGCCTAAAACAGGGCTACCGCCATCTCTATTTGGCTTGGTCCACACCAAATCTGCATAGGACTTGCTCCAGTCCTTCAGTCTTATGTTACTTGGAGGTCCAGGAGGAGAAATTGGGCGTTTGATTTTTATTTGGTCTGAAGGATAGGAAGGCTCACTAACACCAATAACATTTTCAGCAAAAATTCTGAATTCATAGATGTTGCCCTCAAAAAGGCCAGAGACTCTGTAATGAATATCCAAGACTGGTGCTTTATTCACACGGATCCATTTACCAGTCATCTCCCTGCGTTCCACAATGTAGCCACTAATTGGACTTCCACCATCGGTTTCTGGTGGAGTCCATGACAGTGTCACAGCATTTTCTGTGATATCAGAACATGTTGGTGGCCCTGGAGGGCCTGGTGGATCAAACATATGTTTGGCAATAGTTGGAGGACTTTCAAGAGCAGCGCCAATGCCAATCTTGTTCTCAGCACGAATGCGTACAATATATTCACGACCCTTCTGTAAACGTGGAACCTTAGCTTTGGTGCTGTTACTTCCACAACTCACAACAGACCATGGCTCCCAAGACTTCTTGACATCCTTCTTTTCAACAATGTAGTTCATCAAAGGTGTGCCGCCATCATCTTTAGGTGGACGCCACTGGATAATCATGTGATCAGGAGTAACCTCAAGGATGTTGACAGGTCCAAGTGGAGGACCGGGAAGATCAAGTACTGTTACATGAAGAGCAACTGACTTGCTTCCTGCAGGATTTGAAACAGTTAGTGCATATTCTCCACTGTCTGGCCTTACACAGTCAGCAATGCTTAGAACTGTTGAACTTCCTTTATTATCAATCTTGTATTTGCCCTCTGTTTTTAGCTCATTGCCATCAGTTTGCCATTTGGGTGTTGGAATTGGTATTCCTTTCATGATTGCAGGGAGTACAATTGTGCTTCCAGCCTTTACAGTAAGACCCTCAATGAGCTTCACGTCAACGTCAATAGATGGTGCCACTGTTAAAAAAAAAGTATATGTTTATATGTTCATATCTTAGTATATATTTATATATAAATATCTTCTAGACCATATTTATTTATTTATTTATTTATTTGTTTACATATACAAGTTCTTGCCTGAATTTCCCAAAAGCATCATAGCACAAAGCTCATGGTAGAGTGAGCAGCACAATGAATGCTCTCTCTCCTAGTTAAGATGCTCTGAGCATTAAGAGGCTTTTGGGAAACCCACCCCTCACTGGTAAGTACTAGATACCAACATATTTTATATTAGATACAATTATTGAGGCTTGTGTGTAAATCTGTGTTAAATATGTCTCCTTCAGTACTTCTGACCGTGCTCATTGGAAACCAATGAAAGGCTATGACTTTTACACAGAACTGTATTGATTATAATACCTATTTATTCTGCCCACATTCACTGGACATGAGCAATCGTGTGCTCTGATTGGCTACTCTACTACCAGGATATCAGCTCATATACCATGAGCAGAGAAAAACAAAATGGTGGAGTGTGTTGCTGAACCAACTGAGGACGAAATAAAAACTCTACTCGAAAACAAAACCCCCAAAAATACAAAAACAGCAACAAATATGGAATAAAATTATTTGACGGTAAGAATGTATCTTTTTTCATTTTACAAGAATTATTATTATCGCATTTTTCACAAATTGCTACTGTCTTTCTGCCGGTTTGTTTACATTCTAAGCGGAAATTATTTTGTCGAACATTTTGTATAAAGTTTTTATTTCTTGAATTTGCAAAAAATAAAAATGCTCTGTTTCTCAAAATCCAGTGAATGTGGACAGAATAAAACAGTTATTCCGCTCAATCTCATCGTACATGGATTATAGCCAACTCGGTGCTATGCGCCTCGTCGGCTGTCAGCTCATGTACGACTCAATTTCGTGGAATAATTGTTAAATGTAATCAGATCATAATAACAAAGTATCACATAAATCTTACAAGTCTTCTCTTGGCAAGTAATTGGTATACTGGTATCTGGTCGGCTAATGCCGATTGCGTTTTGTGATTTCACACGGAATCTGTAGGTTTTTCCTTCTTCAAGTCCGGTAACATGGCAGGTGGGATCGCTGACAGTTTTGAAGGTGACCCAGTCAGTGGCCCCTTCTTCTTGATGCTCAACAATAAATCCAGTGATTTCAGTTCCACCAGTACGATCAGGCCACTCCCATTCAAGCCATACTTCGGTTTTTTCTGCATCTACATGGTGCAAATTCTTGGGAGGGCCAGGAGGATCTGGGGACAATAAAAGGAAGTTTTGTGTTAATTACATTACTTTATGTTTGACTAATGAGCTCAATCCAATTCATGATGTTTTAAATGATTGTTTCCCCATCTGAAAGGGAACTGAATCCAAACTTTGAGACATTGATAGTAATAACAGCCTCACTATAATTTCACAAAAGTGAATCAATATATTCTCAACATATTCAAGATGTTCTAAATTAATACTTACAGAGAGGATCAAGTGCCTTGATAGGCTTGCTGGTTTCAACATATGCACTTCTTCCAAACTGATTCTCTGCTGCCACACGGAATAAATACTGAATACCCTCTATTAGGTACAAAGCCATGAGGCTAAGCTTCTTGGACGAGGCACAGACTGGCACCCACTTCTCAGCTGCAACATCTTTTTTCTCCACAATATAGTGAGAGATCACAGCACCACCATCATCCTCTGGCTTTTGCCAGGTTAGGTAAGCTGACTCGCTCGTAACATCCGAGACAGTAAGCTTTCTTGGAGGGCCGGGTTTATCTATGTTGTACAAGAGGTAAAAATAAAATGAACAAACAGAAACACAAACAAACGTATGTATGTATATATATACACAATACCAGTCAAAAGTTTGGACACACCTACTTATATATATATATCACTTTGACTATTTTCTACATTGTAGAACAATACTGAAGACATCCAAACTATGCAATAACGTGTAACATGTATAGATTTATGTGGTAAATAAAAAAAAGTGTGAAAAGACAAAATATGTTTGATATTTTAGATTCCTCAGCGTATCCAGCGTTTCCCTTGATGACACTTTACACACTCTTGTCATTCTCTTAAGCAGCTTCATGAGGGAGTCACCTGGAATACTTTCCAATTAACAGCTGTGTCTCGTCAAAAGTTAATTAGTGGACGAGTTTCTTACCTTCTTAATGCGTTTGAGATCAAACAGTAAATAATAATAATACAGTAAATAGCCCGATTCAACACCACAACTGGAGTAATCCATACAGTATTATATCAAGAACCGCTCAACTAAGTAAAGAGAAATGACATCCATCATTACTTTAAGACATGAAGTGTCTTTTAATTAATACAAATAAAGAAAAAAACCATTGAATTAGGAGGCGTGTGTAAACGTTTGACTGGTATACTGTGTGTATGTGTAAACTCTGCATACCAAGAACAAGCACTGTGCACGTTGCTGACTTGGAACCTGCTGCATTTTGAACGGTTATCGTATAGTTTCCACAGTCAGCACGGGTACTTTTCTTTATGTGCAGTTTACTTCCACTTGGTGTGACTTCAATCACACAGTGAGCAGGAACGTCGGCACCATCTTTCTTCCAAGACACAGTGGGAATCGGCATGCCTTTAATCACAGCACTTAGCGTGATATGTGTTCCAATCATAGCAAGATGGTCCCGTGACATATTGGCATCCAGCAACAACTCTGGCTCCTCTGCAGAAAACAGGAAAAGTAAATGGGAATAATTAGGATAAGTTGAGACTGCTAAGTTTCCATCGGTTTTAGGAATAGCTTAATAAAATAAAACAATTACCAAGTCTGTCGTGCACTTTAACTGGTTCCTTTACATAAGCAGGCTCAGATTTTCCAGCTGCATTCACAGCCATAATCCTGAAACTGAATTCTTGACCCTCTGGTAGGTCCTTCACAACAAACTTGGTATCCGGGCACGACTCTGGTGTGTCATTGGCCTGCATCCATTCAATTGCGCCAGGCTTCTGGTACTCAATAAGGTATCCAAAGATTTTGCCTTTGCCATCATGGCGAGGAACACGCCATGACAGACTCACAGAATTCTTTGTTTTGTCAACAGCTTCAGGTAGAACAGGTGGACTAGGCCGAACTGCAAATGGAAATGTGATCATTTAAAGGAACATTTTACACAAATGATTTGTGCACTACAAAAGTGTAAACTATACATTTTTATATAATGCAAAGAATATGTCAGAGAATGTTATCTCCACTCTACTGAAATCATACTGAAGTGTATACTACTGCATATAACAGTGTCCCATTTAGCTGCATAACAATGATTATTCGATCCACATTCACTGGATATGAGCAATTGTGCACTCTGATTGGCTACTCTACTACTAGGATATCAGCTCATACATATACTGTGAGTAGAGAAAAACAAAATGGCTGAGCGTGTTGCAGAACCAACCAAGGACGAAAAAAACTCTACTCGAAAACAAAACCCCAAAAATACAAAAAAAGGAATAGAAGTATTTGTTGGTAAGAACATATCTTTTTTTTTATTTTTCAAGAAGTATTATTATCGCATTTTCACAAATTGCTCCTGTCATTTTGCCAGTTTATTTACATTCTAAACGGAAATGATTTTATCAGATGTTTTGTATAAAGTTGTTATTTACCGAATTTGCAAAAACTAAAACTAAAAATGCTCCATTTCTCAAAATCCAGTGTATGTGGATAGAATAAAACACTACCTTTTATTACGTGTGTGAAGATTCTCAGTCATCCAGGTCATAGTAAACTGTGGGTGATAAAAGAGAGCAACTGGACTTGCTTGAAGATTCTTGAAGACGTTTCACCTCTCATCCGAAAGGCTTCTTCAGTTCTGCCTGACTAAGGCCCTGTCCACACGGCAATGGATTCAGGTGAATCCGATAAAATTGTTTATCGTTTCGGCCTGGCGTCCACACGGCACCGGTGTTTTGGGTGCCCCAAAACGATATTTTTTGAGAACGGTTTCCAGAGTGGAAAAATCTGGCAACGGCGCCGTTGCGAAGTCGTCTGGATGAGTAGAACGGATTTGTTTACGATGACGTCACAACTACATGACTGTTGCCGAAAGGCGAGCGTAATATCTCCGTACTTGGTTTGGCATGTCTCCCAGTCCACATTCTCCTGATATTTAGAGGTTTTAGAGTTCAGAGTCACTCACAGGAGTAACTCCACCTCGTCATCGGTCCAGACAAGAGAGTCGTTTTTTCCTCGCATAGTCGCAGACATCTTGTTGTTGTTGTTGTGTGTTTGTTCCTGTGAGTGCTTCACGCCGGGTAGAAGAAGGGGTTTATGCGCATGCGTCCTACTTCTTCTATTGTTCTGGTGTCTCCGATGGGACCGTCTTACAGCGCACGTAGAGGTGTGGCATGTGTATTGCATCATTTTCAGCAAGCGTTGTGTTGCCATATGTACCTGATATTTTACTGATCTGTTGCCCATGTGGACGTGATATTTTTTTACCCGCTAATAAAAAATCTCGTTGCTGTTGTCGTGTGGATGTAGCCTAATAGGGAGTATCAGGTATTTATCCTCTCATGGATGAAAAGCAATCCTAAGGTGTCGTTGAGTCCTTCTGTTGGTGTGGGTCACTGGGGGCTGGGTGTGAACGGCCTAGAGAGTCATTGGGGTGATCAATGGGTTGTTGGTTCTCTCTGTCCTCCTGTGAGTCACTGAAAACAGCTGGGTTTTGGTGTGCATTCAGTTGTCTGGGAAGTGTGCCAAGGACTGCGTTGTAGGTGGCTGATAAATGGTGTCTTAGACCCCCACCTCTATTCAGTGATGGCCGTTCCAGGTTGACAAAAATGGCTTCTTTAACTCCTCACTCATACCAACAATCCTCTCTGGCTAAAACGCATACGTTGCAATCCTGAAATGAGTGTCCTTTGTTGTTAAGATGAAGATAGACAGCAGAGTCCTGACCTGAGGAGCTGGCTCTCCTGTGTTGAGCCATGCGCCTGTGAAGCGGTTGTTTTGTTTCCCCAATATATGAGTCCGTGCATTCCTCACTGCACTGAATGGCATACACTACGTTGTCCTGTTTGTGTCTGGCTATTCTGTCCTTAGGGTGGACCAGTTTCTGCTTCAGGGTGTTACTGGGTCTGAAATGTACCAGAATGTTGTGTTTGTAGAAGATCCTTCTGAGTTTCCCAGATAGACCAGAAATGTAGGGAATGACAATGTTCTTGCGTTTGTTCCTGTTATCCTCCTTGTCTGTTATGTTCCTTTTTCTGCTCTTGAAGAAATCCCGGTCGGGATACCTGCAGTTCTGAAGTGCTTTCTTGATGTGATTTTGCTCCTTCTCTTTTCCCTCTACTGTTGTAGGGATGTTCTGAGCCCTGTGTTGCAAGGTCCTAATGACCCCCAATTTGTGTTCCAGTGGATGGTGAGAGTCAAAGAGTAGGTACTGGTCTGTGTGTGGGTTTCCGGTAGACCTCGATGCAAAGGCTTCTGTCTTGTCTAATGTGTACATCACAATCCAAGAAGGCTAGATTATTCCCACTGATGTCCTCCCGAGTTAAATTGATGTTGATATCCACTGCATTGATGTGCTTAGAGAAGGCTTTCACCTCATGGGTTTTAATTTTAATCCAGGTGTCATCCACATATCTGAACCAGTGGCTGGGATCAACTCCTGAAAAAGTGGTCAAAACTTTATGCTCCACTTCCTCCATGTAGAGGGAAAAGAGAGCGAGCAAAATCACATCAAGAAAGCACTTCAGAACTGCGGGTATCCCAACTGGGCTTTCTTCAAGAGCAGAAAAAGGAACATAACGGACAAGGAGGATAACAGGAACAAACGCAAGAACATTGTCATTCCCTACATTTCTGGTCTATCTGAGAAACTCAGGAGGATCTTCTACAAACACAACATTCCGGTACATTTCAGACCCAGTAACACCCTGAAGCAGAAACTGGTCCACCCTAAGGACAGAATAGCCAGACACAAACAGGACAACGTAGTGTATGCAATTCAGTGCAGTGAGGAATGCACAGACTCATATATTGGGGAAACAAAACAACCGCTTCACAGGCGCATGGCTCAACACAGGAGAGCCAGTTCCTCAGGACAGGACTCTGCTGTCTATCTTCATCTTAACAACAAAGGACACTCATCTCAGGATTGCAACGTATGCATTTTAGCCAGAGAGGATCGTTGGTATGAGCGAGGAGTTAAAGAAGCCATTTTTGTCAACCTGGAATGGCCATCACTGAACAGAGGTGGGGGTCTAAGACACCATTTATCAGCCACCTACAATGCAGTCCTTGGCACACTTCCCAGACAACTGAATGCACACCAAAACCCAGCTGTTTTCAGTGACTCACAGGAGGACAGAGTGAACCAACAACCCATTGATCACCCCAACAACTCTCTTGGCCATTCACATCCGGCCCCCAGTGACCCACACCAACAGGAGGACTCAACCACACCTTAGGATTACTTTTCATCCATGAGAGGATAAATACCTGATACTCCCTATTAGTCAGACAGAACTGAAGAAGCCTTTCGGATGAGAGGTGAAACGTCTTCAAGAATCTTCAAGCAAGTCCAGTTGCTCTCTTTTACCACCCACAGCTTACCTTTTATTATATCTCGTTGGCTGTCAGCTCATGTACTACTTGATTTTGTGGAATAACTGCTAAATAGAAGTCTCAGAAGTAGTATATTTTATTTTACACATAACCAAATAAAGGAGATGTTTTATTGTTTTATTTGTTTGTTTCACTTTTAAGGACATTGACGTTTAGGTGTTTTAAAAATGGCATTTATTGAATGCCGACAAATTATGTTCATTTAACTGATCAAAATAAGTGTGCTATTTTCAAATTTGGAAAATATAAATGCTGACCACCAAATTAACTAGAGCCTTTTAAGATACACTGATCTTTTGTTAATAATAGAGAAAAACCAGAGTGTTAGCAATGCAGTAGCTCACACGGCCATACCATGATTAACCAGACTTGTTTAAAATTAGTTAAGTTGTTCATCATGAAAACAATTAGAACAATTTGATCTTCAAACAAAACAATCAGAATCAAAATCCAGTGAAAACTGAGGGAGGAGTAGCGATTTTCCTGAAAGTTCGTTAACCGGCCTAATTAGCAACTTGTTAATGAGAAATCACAAAACCAGGAAGTAACCTTTGTGCAGACTGATTAGATCTTCAAAACAAAACAATCACAATCAATATCCATTGAAAACTCATGGAGGAGTAGCAATTTTTGTGAATTGTGGACGGACGGACAGATGCCGCATGATGGCAATAGCTCGTTGTCCTATGGCCGGTGAGCTAAAAATTCTAAAAGATAAGTCATCAAGCCACAACCTTAACCTCCTAGGGCCTAGCGGTCACATACGTGGACAGCACTTTTTAGAAATTCAGAACAAGAATCCACATATGTGGACATACTTTTTCTCAAAAAGTACATTTTATCAAAGATGATGCTTAGTTTTTATTCTAATCAGGTTCTAATAAGCCCAAATAGCAAAAAGAAATAAAAAAAACATGTAAAAAAACAGCTTGGGTCTTAGGAGGTTAATAAAGTTCTGGCTAATTTCAAGTGTTAGCCAATGGTGGTTAGCAATTTCACTGCTATTAAATATGCTTTTTTTGTTACACTTATATAAACTGTTGTTTGAAGGATAAGAATCACATACCAATAGGATCCTTGGCTAAGATCGGCTTAGAAGGAGGACTAGGGTCTCCAGTACCAATTTCATTTTCTGCTGTGACACGGAATTCATATTCACAGCCTTCAGTGAGATCTTGAACCCTGTACTGGGTAGCAGGGTAGATGGGATCTCTAGTCACCCTGGACCATCTCTTAGCAGAGGGCTCCTTCTTTTCTAAGTAGTAGTTTGTAATCGGCTTGCCGCCATCACGAGGGCGGTTCCAGAGCACCAGGGCTGAATCATGGTACACTTCTTTAACTGTAGGTTCATCAGGTGCCTCTGGTACTCCTAAAAATTTGAAACATTAAAATGCTCATTAAAAGGCTGAACAATACAATGTCTAAATTATACTTCCAGAAACAAACTGATGTCATACTGAAAAGATCCTTGGCTTTCATTTCTTCAGAATCCAGTGGGTCGCTGATGCCATACATATTCTCAGCACTGATTCTCAAGATGTATATACGGCCTTCCGTAAGCTTGGGCACTTTGCAAGTGGTTTTTGTGGTGGCTGATGTTACAGTGGTCCACATGTCCCTGTTAATATCTCTCTTCTCAATTATATAGTTGGAAACTGCAGATCCACCATCATCAAGAGGAGGCTTCCAAGAAATGACCATATGGTCTCTATGAACGTTCTCAAAAATAACTGGACCTTCAGGTGGTGCTGGTCGGTCTGAAATATGCATCCAAATAAGACAGCATTAACAATATACAATACAATATGCAACTCAATACAATATACAATCAACCTGTTTTGTTTTTTTCATACAAACTTGGTTATAGATTTCTATTTTATGACTTCTATATTATCGAGTCAGTACAAAAGCATTTTAGAGTCCAAACATTTGTTTTCCAGCACAAAATTAAATATTACAGAAAAAAAAACTTTGCATCTGAGCAGCATTTTCCATAAGAGATCACTTTTCAGATTAAAAAAGAAAACACATATGTCCACTCACTGGACCTGAGACTACTATTTTTTTATTTTTTATTCTTTAAAGCAAAGGGTCGTTTCACACCAAATATTGACTTTGTTTCACTTATTATGGCTTACTGATTACTGTTTATAGTATTTTTTAATGTTGAAACATTTCATTCATTATTTTAAGCCATTGTTGGTCAACAGCATTTCTTTACATGTGCCTAAGACTTTTCCACAATATATAAAAGATGACCAACTTACCAACTACAGTGATATTGCAAATTCCTTTGCGGGCCCCAATACAATTTTCAACTGTGACACAATATCTGCCGCTGTGTTTACGTTGAGCCTTGATAATGCCAAGGCACATGGTGTTTAGTGTACTCTTGATCTGAACATGTTGATCGTTCTTCAGCACCTCATCATCTCTTGACCATGTAACAGAAGGGGCTGGTTTGCCTGAGTAGCGCCCCTGCAGAGCAAAGCTTTCTCCAATACGAACAATAATTTTGTCACGGAAGTCTAGTTCAATCTTTGGGGGTTCTGAAATAAATGAAAAGTAATGTCAACTCCACACACACAAATATATTTCTATGATAATAGCCACATGTAATTGTTATTTTTAGTAAGAACTAGTTTCTCATACCAAGCTCGTCTTTGCATATGATTGATTTGCTGCAGAAGGATGGCTTGCCCTGGCCAATCTCGTTGACTGCACTCACACGGAATTCATAGGCTTCACCCTCACGGAGACCATCATAGGTGAATCTCCTGTTCATCAGTTTCTCTTTGGTCAATCTCAGAAACTTGTCCTTGCCAACCATGCGTGCTTCTAGAACGTAGGAAGTCACTTCACAACCGCCATCATTCTTTGGTGGCTTCCATGTGACACTAATGTAGTCTTTAGTGACAGCCACGGGCTCAACTTCCTCTGGACGGTCTGGTACACCTAAATAAAAAAAATCATATTTGTTAAAAAAAAAAAAACAGTTGTTTCTTTAATATTTCAGATACATTACTTATGTGCACTGTATGATATGCTAGTATAATGTTAAAAAGTAGAACCACTTACTTAGACGTTCCCTGATGATAAGATCACATGCAGTTTCACGGAATGGACCAACTCCTACTGCATTTTCAGCTGCAGCTCTGAAGAAGTATCCTTTACCTAAAACAAGATTCTGAACCACAGCATTTTGCCTAGCAGCATTATATGAGCATGCTGTCCAAGCTTTGCGTTCAGCTTCACGTTTCTGAATTACGTAGTTAGATATAGGAGAACCACCGTCATCCTCTGGGAAGAACCATGTTAATTTGCATGAGTCAGTAGTAAGATTCTCTGCTTGAAACGGTATACCAACTGGACCAGGAACATCTGGGGAAGGAAATTAAAGAAAATAATGTCACAATGTGTTTTCATTTATTTACAGATGTCTAAATACTCCAGCTTATCATAATACATGTCTTAATACTCCTGCTTACCAATAACATCAACAATGACGGTCCTCTTCACCTCTCCTCCAGCATTCTTTGCTGTTAAGCTGTACACCCCTTGTTGCTTTCTAGTGCAATTCTTAATTACTAATGACGTGCTGATTGACGTGGTCTCAGTAGTGGCCTCTGGCGGGACAACTCCACTATCTCTGTTCCAAGTGATCTCAGGTGCAGGCTGGCCTGACACATATGCTATGAGGCGGATCACGCCGCCTGCATGGAAAACCATCCTCTCTTTCATTGAGAGATCCAGTTCGAGTCCTGGGGCAACTGGAATATGAAAACAAATATGTTACGAATTTAAAGAAAAACTAAGTTAGGCTGATGTGGGGCGGCCTTGGGCTGAGGTGCCCTTGAGCGAGGTACCGAACCCCTGACTGCTCCCCGGGCGCTCTGGTGTGGCTGCCCACTGCTCTGGGTGTGTGTGTGTGTGTGTGTGTGTGTGTGTGTGTGTGTGTGTGTGTGTGTGTGTGTGTGTGTTCACTGCTTCAGATGGGTTAAATGCAGAGGTTGAGTTTCACTGTGCTTGAAGTGTGCATGTGACAAATCAAGGTTTCTTCTTCTTCTTAAAGTGTATCCAACGTTTACAAAAGAATAGGTACAATAACATTAAAAATATAGCATTGTTGCTCAGACTTACTTATGTTGTCCTTCATTTCAAGAACATCAGAAACTTCTCCTGGTTCACTGACCCCAGCAGCATTGAATGCCATCACTCTAAACTTGTAAAATCCATTCTCTTTCAGCCCAGTGATTACAAATCTGGTTCCTCTGACTTCTTTATCTTTGGCCTAGAATAATACGAAGTAATTAGAATCAATTATTTTCACACTCATCATAGAAAAAACCCCCAGAGTATATTAAAATGCAGTTTATTGGGTTCAGTGGCCATTCACCATTTAGAGATTTAGAACAACACACAAATCACAAATAAATGCAACTTATGAGAATATTACATGGTGGTGTGAAAATATGAAGTTTATGTTCGAGTGGTGAATGATTTCATGGTTGAGTGAAGCGAACAAGTGAAATATTTTCAACACGAAAAGATAAACTTCATATCTTCACATGACCATGTAATGTTCTTGATATTATATGGACACATCTACAAAAAAAAAAAATCAATTAAAAAAAACCCACAAATTAATCAAAATAATTTTAATTTTGAACCAGTTCACTATTTTGACAACGTGCATCTACTCAGCGGGAAAACACTGGGAGTGACATCATCGGGGTGAAATATCGGGAATTATTATCCATACAGGACACTTTTTAGATGGAATAAAAACATGTGTTTTTATTCCCTTCTAGCGGGTTTCATTCATTTGGTTTGATGCAATATTGTTAGCATATCGCTTATCTTACATGTATTACGTCACTCTACCTAATGGAAAACGAGCGTTGAATATGGTTTACGATATTGCATGGTACTCAAGACAACATGACATCACATGTCGGAGCTGATGTGAATATCCAATGACAACTTTTCTGCTGCATATGCACAGAAGCATTTCTTTGTTTGCTGGAAGCGCCCACAGTAAACTGTCGCAGTGAATTGAAAATGCCATAAGATACATATTACACATACAACTTCTGTGCTAGTGAGTGACTATGACAATTTGTAAACAAATATGGCTGCCAGATTTGCTTTGTTAAATACGGAAGATTTTGTAGTATAATAATAATAATAATAATAATAATAATAATAATAATCATCATCTTCTTCTTCTTTTGGCCGCTCCCGATTAGGGGTCACCACAGCGGAGCTTTCGTCTCCATTGCTCCCTGTCTTCTGCATCCTTCTCTACCACACCTGCCACTTTCATGTCCTCTCTCACCACATCCATGTATCTCCTCTTTGGCCTTCTTCATTTTCGTGTGCCTGGCAGCTCCATCCTCAACATTCTCCTTCCAACATGCTCTGCATCTCTTCTCAGGATGTGCCCAAACCATCTCAGTCTCATCTCTCTTAGCTTCATTCCCAAGCTCTCCACATGTGCTGTCCCTCTGATGTGCTCGTTCCTTATCCTGTCCAACCTCCCATCGCAAACCTTAACATCCTCAACTCCGCCACCTCCAACTTTGTCTCCTGTCTCTTCGTTAAGGGTACGGTCTCCAATCCATACATCACAGCTGCTCTCACTACTGTCTTATACATCTTACCTTTCACTTTTGCTGGGACTTTCCTATCACAAATGACTCCCGAAATCCTTCTCCACCTGCTCCACCCTGCCTGCACTCTCTTTCTCACCTCACTATCGCAGCCCCCATTTTCCTGCACAGTTGACCCCAGGGACTTGAATTGACCAACTTTCTTTATGTCTGCTCCTTGCATCTTCACTACACTCTCATCCTCATTCTCCTTGATGCACATGTATTCTGTTTTGCTCCTGCTCACCTTCATTCCTCTTCGTTCCAATGCATCTCTCCATCTCTCCAAACCCAACTCAACCTCCTTTCTACTTTCATCACATATCACAATATCATCCGCAAACATCATGTTCCATGGTGACTCTTGCCTCACTTCGTCCATCAAGCTATCCATCACTATGGCAAACAAGAAAGGACTCAAAGCAGATCCTTGATGAAGTCCCACCTTCACCGTGAACTATTCAGTCGTTCCGACTGCACACCTCACTGCTGTTTCACTGTTCTCAAACATGTCTTGCACCACTCTGATATACTCCTCATTCACTCCACACTTTCTCATACAATACCATAACGCATCTCTCAGCACTCTATCGTATGCCTTCTCTAGGTTTACAAACACACAATGTAGCTTTCTCTGGCCTTCTCTGTACTTCTCCATTAACATTCTTAAAGCAAAAATTGCATCCGACGTGCTCTTCCTTGGCATAAACCCGTACTGCTGTTCACAGATTGCTACCTCTCTTCTCAATCTCGCCTCCAATACCCTTTCCCATAGCTTCATGGTGTGGCTCATCAATTTTATCCCTCTGTAATTACTGCAGCTCTGTAATTAATGCAGCTCTCCATTCATTTGGCATTTTCTCATTCTCTAGGATCTTATTAAACAATCTCGTTAGGAACTCCACAGCCATCTCACCCAAACATCTCCAAGCCTCAATCGGGATACCATCTGGTCCGACTGCTTTCCCAGTCTTCATTCTTTTCATGGCTGCCCTCACCTCATCCTTACTAACCAACTCTGCTTCCTGATTTGCTGTCTCCAGTGAATCTGACCTTTTCTCTCTTGGATTCTCCTCATTTAATAAATCCTCAAAGTATTCTTTCCACCTTCTTAATACACTCTCTTTGTTTGTCAGCACATTTCCATTTACATCTTTCATCACTCTTACCTGCTGTACATCCCTCGCTTCCTTGTTTCTCTGCCTAGCTAGTCTGTACAGGTCTTTCTCTCCTTCTTTGGTCTCCAGTCTTTCATACAACTCCTGGTATGCATCTGCTTTCGCCTTCGTTACCGCTCTTTTTGCCTTCTGTCTCGTCTCTCTGTATAACTGCCTGCTTTCCTCGTCTCTCTGATCATCCCAATTCTTCTTTGCTAGCCTCTTCTCTTTTATAATTTCCTGCACTTCTTTATTCCACCGCCATGTCTCCTTGTCTTCCTTCCTCCTTCCTGATGACCACCCTAGCACTTTCCTTGCTGCCTCTCTTACTAGTATAGCAATAAAAAAATTAATTAAATAATAACAATAATAATAATAATAATAATAATGGTGGGCAGCACGGTGGTGTAGTGGTTAGCGCTGTCGCCTCACAGCAAGAAGGTCCGGGTTCGAGCCCCGTGGCCGGCGAGGGCCTTTCTGTGCGGAGTTTGCATGTTCTCCCCGTGTCCGCGTGGGTTTCCTCCGGGTGCTCCGGTTTCCCCCACAGTCCAAAGACATGCAGGTTAGGTTAACTGGTGACTCTAAATTGAGCGTAGGTGTGAATGTGAGTGTGAATGGTTGTCTGTGTCTATGTGTCAGCCCTGTGATGACCTGCCGACTTGTCCAGGGTGAACCCCGCCTTTCACCCGTAGTCAGCTGGGATAGGATCCAGCTCGCCTGCGACCCTGTAGAACAGGATAAAGCGGCTACAGATAATGAGATGAGATGAGATGAGATGAGACGTCACTCAGATCCGTGATGTATTTCATATGAAAAATATGAGTTTTTCAACACGAGAAGATAAACTTCATATCTTCAAGCCAATGTATGATTTTCTTTTTATAGACATCTTTTAAGTTAGCATACTGCATTGTAAATTCCTTACTCAGCTCCGGACCTAGTCAGCACAATCACAGAAAACTATTATGATGTCAGGTCAATGAAATTAATGATCAATATTGTGCTCGTAAGGTGTAATTGTTTTTCTCCAGGTTACACATATTATCATGATGAAACTGTGTGAAATTACAGTATATTCAACGCTATGTAAGCTAGTTGGACAGAAAATAGAATATTGTGAAATAAGCAACAAAGCAACATTGGCTAATAAATATAAGTGTTGTACAAGCCTATTTCATTACATGCATAATATTATACTCATAAAGAAGTGACAAAGCTGCAAAAATATCTAAAAAATATTTTTTGCATGTTTCTCCTCTGATTTTACTAATTGCATAAGTCCTGTACAAAGTTAGAGGTAATAACTGCATGTCTTTGGATTGTGGGGGAAACCGGAGCACCCAGAGGAAACCCACGCAGACACGGGGAGAACATGCAAACTCCACACAGAAAGGCCCTCGCCGGCTGCTGGGTTCGAACCCGGAACCTTCTTGCTGTGGTGTAGTGGTTAGCATGGTCACCTCACAGCAAGAAGGTGCCGGGTTTGAACCCAGCAGCCGGCGAGGGCCTTTCTGTGCGGAGTTTGCATGTTCTCCCCATGTCCGCGTGGGTTTCCTCCGGGTGCTCCGGTTTCCCCCACAATCCAAAGACATGCAGTTAGGTTGATGTGGGGCGACCTTGGGCTGAGGTGCCCTTGAGCGAGGTACCGAACCCCTGACTGCTCCCCGGGCGCTCTGGTGTGGCTGCCCACTGCTCTGTGTGTGTGTGTGTGTGTGTGTGTGTGTGTGTGTGTGTGTGTTCACTGCTTCAGATGGGTTAAATGCAGAGGATGAATTTCACTGTGCTTGAAGTGTGCATGTGATGAATAAAGGTTTCTTCTCATTTAAATGCCCCCATTCCCCCTACCTTGGACTTCCAGTTGGTCGCGCTAAGGTCAACAAATATGCCCCTGCCCCCCTCCTTTGCACTTCTGAGAGTAAGATCAGGAAGTAACCTACCTAGCTCACAAACTAGAATCAAGGCACCCACTCTTAATTGACCCACATGGTGACATCACTGAGTGATGTGCAAATGAGCTACAGGAAGCCAATCGTGAAAATGTCGCTGTTCTGATTTTTTATTTTTATGTACAGATGCCCTGTGCCATCCCTGCCAAGATGTTGCACATATCTAAATCTGCCACTGCTGACTGGGACAGTAGCTTATCACATGTAGTCAAGAAAGTATTTGAGTTTACAGCATACCTTAACCCATGCCTCTGTGCCTTCCTCTTTGTATTCAACATAGTAACCCACGATCCTTGAGCCTCCATCTTTTAGAGGTGGAATCCATTCCAAGTCAGCTGTTGTCTTTGTCCAGTCAGTAACTTTGGGGGTTGGCGGTGAAGGAGGAACTAATCAAAAAGAGAAATATGTAACTCTGAGACTCTGATATAATCACAAGTAGAAGAATCACTATTGTAATGTCCCTGTAGAGCAGTGGTGGCTCAGTGGTTAGGGCTCTGGATTACTGATTGAAGGTTGAATGTTCAAATTCTGGTACTGTCAAGCTATCAGTGTTGCCCCTTGAACAAGGCTCTTAACTCTCAGCTACTCAGCTCAATTGTAATTTGTATTTGATATAAGCATCTGCCCTAAGTGTAGCTGTATATATAAATGTAGCTGCTCACCAATTGGATCTCTGGCAATGGTTGGGTCAGATGGTAAACTTGGGGGTCCACATCCAGCTGCATTGATTGCAGTCACACGGAACAGGTACTGACAGCCTTCAATGAGTTCTGTAACTTTGTAAGAAACGCCAAAAGGCATGGGCCTGATTGGATCACGGGTAACTCTGTTCCAGCGTTTTGATGAGGTCTCTTTGCGTTCAAGCCAGTAGCCAGTAATTGGACTGCCACCATCTGTATCTGGCTCTTCCCAGTTTACAGTCATTGAATCCATTGTAATGCTTGATAGGGTTGGTTTCTCACACTGGCCAGGAATAGCTATAAAAAGGATGCAATATGTTAAGGGTAAAACTGAGCTAATGAATTTCTAATGGCTGTTCTTTTTGAGCATAACTACTTACTGAAAATATCTCTGGCAACCTCTGATTCACTGTCAAGAGGTTCACCAACTCCATATTTATTCTGTGCCCTGATGCGGAACAGATACTCATGGCCAGGCATGAGACCCTCAATTGTGAACATACGCTCTTTGGGTGCACCTGGGACAGGGACCCATGTTTTTCTATTAGCAACACGTCTCTCTATGGTGTAGTTAGTGATTTTGGAGCCACCATCATCTATAGGAGGTAGCCACGACAGGGTGATATTTTCAGCATGAATCTCCTCAAACTTGATTGGTGCGGAAGGAGGTCCCGGAAGTCCTGAAAATGAAAATGTGGTGATGAATTACAGTAAGGTCAATGTATTGATTGATTTACATTCCAATGTAGTGATTATACCAATAGTAAGTAATTTGATATTTGAATCACCTACCTAGAACATTCAGCCTCATCTCTTTAGAGACCTTGCCTAAGCTGTTGCTGGCAGTGAGTGTATAGAGACCAGTGTCTGAGCGTTTGCCTTGCTGGATCAGCAGAGTGCAGCTATCATCAGTCACAAGCTTATTGATATGTTCATCATATTCAATATCAACCTTGGCATCACTTTTGTGGGGTGGGGCCTTCTGCCAGGTAAGTGTGGGGAATGGGCATCCCTTGATTTTAGCGACAATGCTGATATCTGTAGCCTGCTCCACTTCCATGAACTCTTCAAGCTCAATGGAAGGTGCCCCTAGACAAAAGAAAACATTTGTTAAATGTTAAATAACTCATTATTTAATGCTCAGTAATACTTAGAAACACTAACACAGCAAACAACAAACAAATGCAATCAGTTTACTAGGATTAATTTGCAATAGTAACAATAGTAGCATTTCAGATCAAGCCTTGCTACACAATGAATAAACCTAGGTGTATTTGACACACTTGTCTGGTCCTTAACGATGATGGGTCCTGCAGTAGAAGATGGTCTACTTGCACCAGCCTCATTTACAGCCTTGACGCGGAATTCATACTCAGCACCCTCGTGGAGGTCCTCCACTTTGAAGGTCGTGGTATCAATGTCGCGTCTATTGCACTGTCTCCAGGACTCTTTCTGCTTTCCACTAGAATCCCACCAAAGTCGTTCCACAATGTAGTGAGTTACAGGGGATCCACCATCATTTTTGGGTGGTTTCCATGTCAGCGTCACCGTCCCCTTGGATACATCAACTATTTTGACTCTTGTGGGTGCATCAGGAGGATCTGCAAATATACAGCCTTTTCACTGAGCAGTCCCTACATATTTCATGACAAATTTGCATTTGATGAGAGGATCACTGAAACTTTATACTTACAGATGGGATCCTTTGCTCTTGTCCTTTGGAAGGTTTCCAGAGCAGGCCCAATACCAAAGCGATTCTCAGCCCGAATACGGAACAAGTAGTCTTGTCCCTCAGCAAGGTCTGGGACTACCAAGGACTGACTGGCACAGGCTGGGTTGACCTTTGTCCAGGCTTTTCCTTCAACTGTCTTCTTCTCAATGTAGTAGCTCTTGATTCTCGCACCACCATCATTATCTGGAGGCTTCCATGTAAGTCTGCATGTACTTCTTGTGATGTCACTGATTTTGAGGTTTTTGGGTGGCCCAGGCAAATCTGAAGAAAATAATTTTGTTTATTAAATAGTTTTTGTTTGTATGGCCAAAGTTTTGTTTACCAAACATTCTTTGTCTTACCAAGTACTGTTACATGGACTTTAACCACTTTAGTACCAGCTTTATTAGAAGCAGTAATGATGTAGTCTCCAGAGTGCTTGAGCTTACACTCAGGGATAGTAACTACTGCTGTGGTATCAGTCACTGAGACCTGTTGAATAATTTTTAATACAACAGTATTAATTTCATGGGAACTGTATTAGGGGTTTTGATCCCGAAGCATTATGAATAAGCAATGTCTTACCTCGGACTCCACTGGAAGAGTGTGTTGCTCATTCTTTATTGCTGTTGTGGCAGTTCCATCATATTCCCATTTGACCTTTGGAGTAGGTCTGCCTGATACGGTGGCAGGGATTTTAATTGTTGTTCCAGCATGACAAGAAAGCAGGTCATGAGCTGAGACTTCAAGCGTAATAATGGGTTCCTCTGTAAAATTTCAGTATAACAAATCAATTTTCAAATTTCAGTATAACAAATCAATTAATGCCAAAAAGAGAAAGGTCAGTTTTCCAAACCAATTAGGCTGAAAAAAAGGCATGGAAACTACAAAAGTTTAAAAAATATATTTTTTCATGGAATGCAAAGGCAAATCTTACCCAGGATATCCTGTACCAGAATGTCAGCAGTCCTGGGACTTGGTTCGGACTCACCAGCAGCATTAAGAGCAACAATCCTGAATCGACACTTCTTGTTCTCTTTGAGGCCTGTCACAGTGTAAGATGTAGCGAGAATGGGCTTTTCAGGTTGATTCACTCTTCTCCACTCTTCTGAGCCTTCATCCTGAACCTCAACAATATAGCCTTTAATGGGGCTTCCACCATCCTTATCTGGTGGAGTCCAGGCTAAAGATACACTGCTTGTTGTCTTGTCTTTCATTTGAGGTGCAGTTGGCTGGCTTGGTGGGTCTGTAGAATAAAGGTAAAATTTGTTTAAAAACAGCCAACACAAAACTTTATTTGAAAAGTAATGCAGCAAAATTTAAACTTACTGCTTGGATCCAAGGCAAACACACATTCGGTTGCCTCACTTGGGGGACCAATGCCAGCAGCATTTTGTGCCATCACACGGAACTGGTACTCGATACCGTCAATGAGATGCAGCACGTTGTATTCTAAGCTTTTAACAGCTGGCTTTGTTACAGGAGCCCTGTTGACTCGACTCCAGTATACAGCTCCTCTTTCTCTTTTTTCAAGCCAGTAGCCCTGAATGGTTGATCCACCATTGTCCTTTGGAGGATCCCAAGCTACCAGCATAGATGAACAAGTATGCCCAAGGATTCTTGGTCTCTGGGGTGGACCAGGAAGACCATATGGATCCTTGAGGACAACTTTCTCTGATTCACACCCATCACTGACTCCAAACTTGTTCTCTGCTTTTATCTGGAACTGGTAAGTGCCATAGGTTTCAAGCTTGTACACCTTTAAGAAAAATGTCACAAAGATCAGAATTAGTACCAGTGTTTCATAATTACAAAATTAATTATCTTCATTAATTAAACTATTGTTTAAAAACACAGGATGTTCACAACACACTAACCCCATAGCGCCTGTCCATAATGCAACATGTCAGTTGCTCCCAGTCCGATTTCTTTTTGCTGGCATCCCTCTTTTCAACAATATAATTGGTGAGGTCACTTCCTCCATTGTCCTCTGGAGCATTCCAAGTGAGGTAGCAAGATTCAGCCTTAATATCAGAGACCACAACATTTTGTGGTGGTGAGGGACGATCTAGAGGGGAAAAAAGAGACAATTAAGAACTAAAAAAGCAAACCTTCACCTAGATTATTATTTAATATGTATCCTGAGGATTTTATGAACAGTTATTTTTACTGATTGTACATACTTTCATAAAGAGCTTAATTAATGTATGTAAATAAAAAGCTTATTAATTATTTGCTAAGTCAAATTATGTGCGCTTGTCTGGGGGCAGAGCTGTAATTAATTGCTATCAAGCTGTCATAAAACATATTAGGAAAAGTAAAGCCATACCTAAAATGTCAACTCTGATAATTTGTTGGCCCGTCCCATGAATATTTGTAGCAGCTAATTTGTACAAGCCTGTGTCTTGTCTTACGGTTTCAGGAATGGCAATCTTGGTTTTAATAGTTTGTCTGTTAATCTCCTCAGATTCAAGTGTCATGGTCTCAGTTGGTTTTTCAAGAACAACTCCATTCTTTGTCCACTCAAAGGTGGGCAATGGCAGACCAGCAATTTCAGCAGGGATTTCAATGGCTGCTCCTTTCTTGACAGTTATGGTATTGCTCTTGAAGTACTTCAACAGAGTCACAGTTGGGGCAACTAAAAGAGATGAAAAACACAAATATTGTCAAATATACAAAATGTAAAATAATTGTTATGACAGTAAATTATATAATAAAACTATTACATACACTCATCATCTTGAATATGGACATTTATTGGTCTGGATGGTGCACCATCGCCAACCTCATTGACAGCCTTCACTCTGAAGTCATACATCATGTTCTCATTCAGATTTTCGAGTGTAATCGTGAGATCTTTGCAGACCTGATGATTGGCAACATCAAATTCATCACTGTCTTGTCGCTTCTTTTCAACATAATAGCCTCTGATGGGAGCACCACCATCACTGTGAGGAGGCTGCCAAGCAAGTGTAACAGTGTTCTTGGTCCTTGCAGTGTAGTGAAGCTTCTCTGGGGCAGATGGTACACCTGAAATTTCCAGATATTCAAAATAAAAAACGCCAGTGTTCATTACTGCTGTGAATGTCTTTAAACTAAGCAAGAAAAAAGGATGAGAGATCAGTTGAACTGGTGTTACCTTTAGGATCCACAGATAGGACAGGTCCAAGTTCAACAGGGACACCAAGGCCATACTTGTTTCTGGCAACCACTCTGAACATATATTCTTCACCATCAAGAAGGCCAACAATGTCACATTTGCATGAAGCAATTTCCAGTGGTTGCCTGTAGATGTGCATTTTGGCATCTTTTCTCTCAACAACATATCCCATGATATCACTTCCACCATTATCAACAGGATCAGACCAAGTCAGGGAGATCATCTTCTTGCTGACATGGACTGTTTTGAGATCAACCACTGGTCCAGGAACATCTTTTACACAAAAAAGAAAGACAGGTATTTTAAAACTATTATGACAATTAGAAACATACGATGGCCCTAAAGATGCTGACTTAGACTTACCCATGACATCAACCTTTATAAAAGCAGATTTCGTTCCACTGGGGTTGGTTCCTGTGATCTCATATTTGCCATGGTCAGTTCTCAGAGCATTCTTGATATTTACAGTGCTGCATTTTCCAACAGTTTCAATAATCACACGTTCTTTGTCAGGTTCAGCATCATCTTTTGTCCATTTTACCTCTGGTATCGGTCTGCCGACAACATAAGCTGGTATACGCAGAGTCTCTCCAGCTTTTATTATAACTCCATTCCTTACAGAGATATCAAACTCAATTCCTGGGGCCTCTGTTATAGAATAAACATTACATTAGACATATAATTACTATTCATTAATAATGCTTTACGAACTGTATTTTTTATAAGCTTACGTTCAGGCTCTTTCACTTGAACTGGTTCAGTCATTCCTGGGGTTCCATGACCAGCTTCATTTACAGCATATACACGAATGTTATAATCTGCTCCCTCCGTCAGTCCAGTCAAGGTGTACTTGCATTCCTTGCATCTGAACTCAGTGCTACGAATCCATTCTTTCTCCCCAACAAGGCAACGCTCAACATGATATCCTAGAATATCTCCACCACCATTGTACAACGGAGGAATCCAGGCAATTTCAACTGTTGTATTTGTAGTATCAACAATTCTTGGCACAGGAGGACCCGGAGGCACTGCACAAATATGTTATATCAGTAATAGGTCTATTTGAGTATTTATGACCTTGTTAAAATTGCATAATAATTATTCTCTCTTTAGTATTTTAGCCAACATGTGAAATAAATACGAAGCTTACAGATTGGATCCATTGCAACCACAGGATCAGTTGGAACACTGAATTCTCCAGGGCCAGCAAGATTTTCAGCACAAACTCTGAAGACATAAACCAGGCCTTCCATAAGACCCTCAACCTTCAGTGCCAGGGCGCTGAGAAGATTGCGGTTCACTCTGGTCCAGTACTTGCTGTTGACCTCACGTCTCTCGATCCAGTAGCCCAAGATGGGACTACCATTGTCCTTAGGTTCATGCCAAGACAAAGCAACACTGCTGGCAGTGACCTCTCCAATTCTGGGCATGTTAGGAGCATCAGGAGGATCTGGAATACCAAAATTTTTAAAAATAAACATCCAGTAATTGTACTACCATTTTTATAGCTGATGTTTTTTGAATAATATGCAGTGATACTGTTTGATTTAAATTCTACAAATGAGAATCATGCACATTTTACCAAACTGATTTTTTGCAACAAGCGGCTCAGAATAGCATGGTGGGCCACAGCCAGACTTGTTTTCAGCTGTCACTCGGAAAATATACTCTTTTCCTTCAATGAGTTTGGTCACAGGGTAGTTGTATCCTTTATGGGTTGAGGTAACAGTAACCCAACCAATTTCATCTGTGGTGTTGTCTTTTTTCTCCAGGATATAGTTGATGATTTCACTGCCACCATCATCAAGTGGTGCATCCCATGTGCATGTGACAGAGTCTTTTCTGAGCTCATCAAATCCAAAGTTTACAGGTGGTCCAGGCTTATCTATAGATTATAGCAAAACACATTTTAGAACAATCCGCTAATCACAGATTACAGTTTCACAAATGTGGAAAAGTACCAACATAAAACACAAGAACCTACCAAGAACATTGACAACACAAGATGCAGTTGCAAAACCATGAGTATTCTCAACTCTGATGGTGAAAAGTCCATGATCATCTCTGACGGCCTCACGCACCATCATGGCAGTCTCGCCTCTCTTGCTACGGTCAAATGACAAACGATCTGGAAGTGGAGGATAGAACTCCTCCTCTGGTTCGGGATGAAAAGCCTTGGTCTTCTTTTTCCTTTTCACAAAGAATTGTGGCTTCTTCTTGACAGTCTTCTGGACATTCTCATCATTCCTGAACCATGTCACAGTGGGGTATGGTGATCCAGAAATGTGGGCATCTAGTCTCATCTCTTCACCCTTCCTGATGGTCAGGCCCGATGCAATTCGTGCATGTAGTGACACCTTTGGTGGATCTAAATTAAATAACATTCATTTAATAAGTATTTTTAGATGTATTTGTGATGTTATTTTACTGCTGTGCCATTGTACATACCAACAGGATCTGCAGCCTTTATTAGGGGAGTGCTGCGGGAAGGCTCACTTTCTCCAGCCACATTTTCTGCACGAACACGGAACTGATATTCTGTGCCTTCTGTCAAGCCAGTGATGGTGTAGGAGAAACCAGGAACCAGGTCTGGAACACATCTCACAAATCTATCACCATCCTTCTCAATTTTCTCCAGAATATAGCCAGTAATTGGACAGCCACCATCATAGGGTGGGGCTTTCCAAGTAACTGTAACGGACTGAGAGGTAGGGTTGTGTGCCTCAACCTCAATTGGTGGGTCAGGCCGCTCTGAAATATTTCAAAAAGAAAAATTCAAAGGACAAAAATAATTAACCAAACAATAAAAAAAAAAACTTGGAATAATGTGGTTAATATTGCATTTGTTTAAAAGGTAATTATACTTACGCTTCTGCTCCTCTGTAATGACAGGGTTGCGAAGCTCAAGATATTCACCACTACCAATTCTGTTAACAGCCTTAACTCTGAAGTAATATTCACCATTCATCATCAGGTCTTTGGCTACAAAGCTTAGTACATTGACTCCAGGCATCACAGGCAAGAATGTCTTCTTCTGAGCCTCTCTGCGCTCCAGTATATAGTGCAAAATAGGGCTACCACCATCACTCTCTGGAGGTTCCCATGAAATTTTACAGGAGTTCTTGGTGACTTCACTTGGAGAGATGCTCTTGCATTGTCCAGGCAGACCTATTGATGGAATCCATTTGGTTAATTGTTGGTTTTCTGAACAAAATATGACTTAAGACAGAAAAAAAATCCACAGCTCTCTTACCAATCACTTTAACATTAATTGTTCCAGTAGCTGAGCCCAGACTGTTTTCTACAGTGACTGTGTAGACACCAGCATCTTCATGCTTGCATTTTAGAAGCTCAAGGTGAAGACTGTTGAGTTCACATCTCATAGTCAGCCTGTCATCTGCCTTCAGTTCTGCCTCACCCTTCTTCCAAACCATTGATGGCTTCGGAATTGCTCTATAAGGGATCTTTAGATACAACTTCTCTCCCTCAACAACAACAATGTCTTGGGTCTCCAAATCAATTTTTGGTGCACCTATGAGATTAAAAATAAATAAATAAATAAATAAATAAATAAATACACACACACACACACACACACACACACACACACACATATATATATATATATATATATATATATATATATATATATATATATATATATATATATATATATATATATAAATTTAGATATTACAAAAACAAACTTTTACAGAAACACTATTCAAATCAGTGCTGTTTTGAAAAAAAAAAAAAAACACAATGCTTACTGTCTGGATCTTTAGCAAAGACTTTGTCTGAGATTTCAGAGGGCTCACTGACACCAACAGCATTGATAGCACGGACTCTAAGAACATACTGTTTCTCAGGAATAATGCCATCTTCAGCCTTGAATCTGAACTCTTTTATGGGACGAGCATTGATCCTCATCCACTTATCTGTGTCAGCCTCAGACAGCTCAACATGATACCCAGTAACAGGACTTCCCCCATTCTTTTCTGGTGCTTTCCATGTGATATTGATGTGCTCTCTGCTGGCATCAACAATCTTAACCTCAATTGGAGGAGATGGTGGGCCTAAAACGAGCCATTGTATAATGCATTATTCATGTACTTGTAGCAAAAGTCTAATTTGTGACATATGATGTTTGCAAAAATGTGTTGACATACTTATAGGATCTTCAATGGTAATAATTTCTGTAGGTTCACTTGGGTCGCCAACTCCAGCCTCATTTTCAGCACGGACCTGGAACTGCACCTCGGTACCCTCATCAACATCCGTCACCTTGTACTTGTTTTCAGGTCCTGATGTCTTTCCAGACTTTAACCAGCGGGTGCCCACTTTCTCCTTCTTCTCAATAACATATCTATAAGTATGGTTATGTCCATGTTATTATACTGCATGATATGAAATATGCTGATGAATTATATAAACCAGAATTCATACCATTGGTCATTCTAGAATTTGGGGTACGTTTCACGTCTCTGAGATAAAGCTTTTGTCATTTTCCACAAAATAAATCTTTATTGAATCAGTTTTGAACAATAATGCAAATTATGAGAAACTTTCACCAACAGCGATGCTTAATATACATTTTAAACCAAATTTATCCATAAAACATTAATTAAATGACTCCCACCCCTCCCCCACATTACTGGCTGTCTTCAACTCCTGATTCATCCATTCAACTCCAATAAACAGGAAGTGATTCAGTCTAACACTGTTTTTTTCTTTGGGCTTATTCTATTCACTGTTATCAAATCAGTTGCATAGAAACTCTATATTCTGTATGATATAAAATTTTAGTATTTAAAAAAATATATTTTTTATCCGTCCCAATGTTCTTGTCAACTCTGTTAACTCTGTTATAAAACCACATAAAATCCACAAAGACTTTTAATAATACGCATGACACCTGCACCGAGTGATGTCACTTCCTCTGGCGGGAAACTTCAGAAAGGCAGTGAGGTATGTTCTGTTTCTTCTTTCATTAATTTGGACAAAATGTTGAGGATTTTACACCAACAGGAGATTAATTATGTGTCAACTCTGTTATTGTGATATTGGAGTGAATCTCTCACTCATTAAAAAAAATAATATAATTAAAATCCATAAAATTCTGTTTTTATACATGCCATGTGGTCGCTAGTTTGAGGTTAGCATGCAGAGTTAAGACAGGAAATGTCAACTCTGTTATTGTCAATTCTGTTAATTGATTGCCCAGTTTAACGATAACAGAGTTGATGACAGAGTCAACACCTGAAATGTACCCGCAATTATAGAATGGGCCATATAGAGACACGAGTGCTTTCCTGGGAAATCCACCACTTGTATTTTTCATATGAGCTCCATCTGGGACACGGAGAACCAAAACTGTGACATAAATCTCTCTATTTCACTTGTGAGGAAATTGATGAATTGTTTTGATAAATTTGAGGGCTTTTTGTGTGTGAATGTGTTGATATAATACAAAAGAAAATCACATTTTGGCTTGACGATATGAAGTTTATCTTCTCGTGTTGAACAACTCGCAATTCTTTTGATGAACTTGCGTTGTTGTTCATCAGTACCCCCCATAGTATGTGTGTTATATAATGCCTACATACTTTGTGATTGGTCTTCCACCGTCACTTTTGGGAGGCTCCCATTTCAGGTCAACATGCCTCTTGGATACCGCAACCACAGTCAAAGCATAAGGAGGCCCAGGAGTCGCTAAAGACAGAAGCAATGATATGTTATCTTAACTGCTCTCTGATCTGTTAACGTTAAAACAGTATAGAAATCATTATACTTCCATTATGAACATTTGCACTTACTAAAAGTATCTTTTGCGAGAACAGAGTCCTCCAGCTCATAGAATTCACTCACACCCACAGCATTCTCAGCTGCCACACGGAACACATATAGAGATCCCTCATTGAGTGGAGTGACAGTGTATTTTGTGTCTTTCACCGTAGTGTCCACAGTCTGCCAGGTCCAGCGTCTTACATCTCTTTTCTCAACAACATAGTTGGTAACAGGAGAGCCACCATCGTTTTCTGGTTCAGTCCATTTCAGTTCACAGTCAATCTTTGAAATGTTAACCACCTCAAGCCAGCGTGGTGGGGATGGAGGATCTGTTTCAGTCCAAAAGTTAAAGTTATTTTTTTTTAATATATTAGCTTCTGTCTATGTGATTAGATGGCCTATACCAAGATATATACTCACAGAGTCTGTCTTTGCACACTACAGGGTCACTTGGATCACTTGGCTCACTCTCTCCAGCAGCATTTACAGCTTTGACACGGAAGGAGTATTCCTGCTTCTCCTTCAGTCCCTTCAGCAAGTGCTCCGTCACTGGCACATCCTCAGCCACACGAACCCATTCTTCAGTTCCACTCTTAAGGAGCTCAATGACATAAGACTCAATTTTAGCGCCACCGTCATGCTCTGGTCTGGTCCATTGCAGCGATGCAGAGGTCTTAGCAATGTCTTTGATATATGGTTTGCCAGGGGCCCATGGAGGATCTATAAAAGAATCAATATGTTCTTTTTTCTGATCTTTTTTTTTCCTTTTTTTAAATCACACCATATGCATTATTGCAACATACCAATTGGGTCCTTAATCAAGATAGGATCTGTTTCAGCACTTGGTTTTCCAGGTCCTGCAAGATTCTCAGCCAGAACACGGAATTTGTACTTTTTCTGTTTGGTCAGTCCTTTCACTCTGCAGGAAATGTCCATGTTGTTCTTGCATTAACATTTTTAATCAAATTTCATTTCTCCATATTCTGCTTCTGTATAAAAAACTAACCTGAATGTAGTGTCTTTGACTGGCAGCTTGTTGCATTTGATCCATTTGTCATTTTCTGGATCAAACCTCTCAACCCAATAGCCAGTGACTGGACTTCCGCCATCCTCATCAGGCTCATACCAGGTCAAGGTTACTGCATCCTTGGAGATGTCAGAGGGCTGCACCCTGCTTGGGGAACCAGGAGTATCTAAACAATAGGAAAGAAACATAGTAGCATTTGCATCTCTTTAAAATACCAACACACTGAAATTGTAATGGCATAAATACCTACCAAATGAATACTTGGCAACAATTGGAGCATGCTCTGTGGGAGCACCAATGCCGTACTGGTTCTCAGCAGATACCCTGAAAACATACTCCTTCATAGACACCAGTTTGCGGGCCTTAAAAATGGTCTGCTTGACTGTAGCAGACAACTTCTGCCACTCCTCTTTTTCCAAAGGTCTCATTTCTACAATGTAGTTGGTTACAGGAGCTCCACCATCATCTCTGGGGGCATTCCAAGCCAGGCAACAGGACTCATTGGTGATGTCAGATATATCAAAAGCAGCTGGGGGACCAGGCTTATCTGTTAAGAACACAGCAAAAAGACCAAATGGAAATTGCTTGAATTCATAATATCAAATAGTATCAATTTTTATGATCCTTACTTTTCTCCCTCTACATGTTACCTCTTAGTAGACTCATTCACAATCAGTTTTCATAATTAGGTAGATGACATAACTTTTATATATTACACAGACACGAGTGTTTTACTGGGAAATATACCACTCGTATTTTTCATACGAACTACATCTGGGACATTGAGTAACATATATTTTAAAACCCTCACTCATGAGGATACTGATGAATTATTTTGATAAATTTGGGTATTTTTTGTTTGTAAATGTGCCGATATAATGAAAGGAAAACTCACACATTGGCTGGAAGATATGAAGTTTATCTTCTTATGAAAAACTCGTATTTTTCATATGAAATACATCGCGGATCTGAGTGACACATTTAAATAATATTGGCTGGCGTTGACTGATATATCAGATATATTCCATTCAGCTAGGCGGCACGGTGGTGTAGTGGTTAGCGCTGTCGCCTCACAGCAAGAAGGTCCGGGTTCGAGCCCCGGGGCCGGCGAGGGCCTTTCTGTGTGGAGTTTGCATGTTCTCCCCGTGTCCGCGTGGGTTTCCTCCGGGTGCTCCGGTTTCCCCCACAGTCCAAAGACATGCAGGTTAGGTTAACTGGTGACTCTAAATTGAGCGTAGGTGTGAATGTGAGTGTGAATGGTTGTCTGTGTCTATGTGTCAGCCCTGTGATGACCTGGCGACTTGTCCAGGGTGAACCCCGCCTTTCGCCTGTAGTCAGCTGGGATAGGCTCCAGCTTGCCTGCGACCCTGTAGAACAGGATAAAGCGGCTACAGATAATGAGATGAGATTTCATTCAGCTACAGTGTCTTGCAAAAGTATTCACCCCCTTGGTGTTTGTCCTGTTTTGTCGCATTACAAGCTGGAATTAAAATGGATTTTTGGGGCATTAGCACCATTTGATTTACACAACATGCCGACCACTTTAAAGGGGAAAATTGTTGTTTTATTGTGACACAAACAATAATTAAGATGAAAAAACAGAAATCTGGAGTGTGCATAAGTATTCACCCCCTTTCATGTGAAACCCCTAAATAAGAGCTGCTCCAACCAATTCACTTCATAAGTCACGTAATTAATTGATTAAGATCCACCTGTGTGCAATCAAAATGTCACATGATCTGTCACATGATCTGTCACATGATGTCTGTATAAATCAACCTGTTCTGGAAGGACTCTGACTCTGCAACACTACTAAGCAAGCAACATGAAAACCAAGGAGCCTCCAAACAGGTCAGAGACAAAGTTGTGGAGAAGTATAGAACAGGGTTGGGTTATAAAAAATATCCCAAACTTTGAATATCCCACAGAGCTCCATTAAATCCATTATAGCAAAATGGAAAGAATATGGCACCACTACAAGCCTGACAAGAGAAGGCCCCGCCCACCAAAACTCACAGACCAGGCAAGGAGGGCATTAATCAGAGATGCAACAAAGACGCCAAAGAGAACACTGAAGGAGCTGCGAAGATCCACAGCGGAGATGGGAGTATCTGTACATAGGACCACTTTAAGCCGTACACTCCACAGAGTGGGCGTGGTTTTATGGAAGAGTGGACAGAAAAGTCATTACTTAAAGAAAAAAAAAAGAAAAACACATTTGGTGTTTGCCCAACAGCATGTGGCAGACTCCCCAAACACATGGAAGAAGATTCTCTGGTCAGATGAGAGTAAAATGGATCTTTTTGGCCATCATGGCAAATGCCATGTGTGGCACAAACCCAACACCCTGAGAACACCATTCCTACAGTGAAGCATGGTGGTGGCAGCATCATGCTGTGGGGATGTTTTTCATCTGCAGGGACAGGAAAGCTGGTCAGGACTGAAGGAAAGATGGATGGCACTAAATACAGGGCAATTCTGGAGGAAAACCTGTTTGAATCAGCCAGAGGTTTGAGACTGGGACGAAGGTTCACGTTCCAGCAGGACAATGACCCTAAACATACTGCTAAAACTACACTGGAGTGGTTTAAAGGGAAACATTTAAATGTCTTGGAATGGCCTAGTCAAAGCCCAGAAGATTGCTGTACACCAATGCAACCCATCTAACTTGAAGGAGTTGGAGCAGTTTTGCCTTGAGGAATGGGCAAAAATCCCAGTGGCTAGATGTGCTAAGCTAATAGAGACATACCCCAAGAAACTTGCAGCTGGAATTGCAGCAAAAGGTGGCTCTACAAAGTATTGACTTTTTTTTTTTTTGGGGGGGGGGGGGGGGGGGGGGTGAATACCTATGCACACCTATTTTTTTTTTTCATCTTAATTATTGTGTCACAATAAAACAACAATTTTCCCCTTTAAAGTGGTCGGCGTGTTGTGTAAATCAAATGGTGCTAACCCTCCAAAAATCCATTTTAATTCCAGCTTGTAATGCAACAAAACAGGACAAACACCAAGGGGGATGAATACTTTTGCAAGAGACTGTATATTTAAAAAGCAGCTTAAACTACATTTATTTACCTTCGCTTTTAATTAGTCCTCTTAATTATACGCTTAAAGCTGCTTATTCATTTTTAAATGATCTTAAAATTTTATTTTTGATTTGACTACTTATTTTTATTTCTGAATGACTTTATTTTTTCGTATTTTATTTTTAGTATTGTGTTTCATGATTATTGTTTTATTATTATTTTCTCATTTTAGTATGTCTTTTCCATTGTGAATCACTTTGAACTGCATTTTATGGAGGAAAATGATATAATAATAATAATAATAATAATTATTATTATTATTATTATTATTATTATTATTATTATTATCAGTAGTAGTAGTAGTAATCTGAATGATAATGTTATTTATAATGTTATAAAATATTGTATTGTACAGTACTAACCAAGAATGTTGACATCAACTGTTGCAGTGGCACGACCGCAGGTGTTGACTGCCTCAATGATATAAGTAGCTGTGTCTGCCCTCGTTGTCTTAGCAATAGAGAGTGTAGAGTGGCCAGGCTTTGTGTCAATAGTGATTCGGTCGTCTGGCCTCAGGATAAGGTCAGCTTTGGTCCATTTCACCCTGGGGTCTGGTTTTCCAAGCACATCTGCTGGAAGGTCGATCTTTGTGCCAGCCCTGGCAGTCAAACCAGCCAGCAGTTTGGCATCCAGCTGAATAACTGGCGGTTCTGTGGTAATGAGGTTGTACATTTTTGTAAGCATAAAAAATGAACTGCTAAGGCAATCAGTTGGTAACTATTGCATAAAAATTTACCTTTAGGATCAACAGCAAGGATCTCATCTGTTGCCTTACATGGTCTGCTAGCTCCAAGTCTGTTCACTGCCCTCACACGATAGGCATACCACTGTCCCTCAAGAAGACCTTTCACCTGAAACCTACATCAGGATAAGAGGTATAGATTCAAACATGCTTCGAGAATAAAGTGAATCATTTTCACTTGTAGTAGAGACGATCTACCACTTACTTCAGTTCAGGTATTGGATCACAACATGCTTCCCATTTGTCAGTGCCACGCTGGCATTTATCGACAATGTAGCCCTTTATAGGAGCACCACCATCATATGAAGGGGACTCCCAGTGCAGGAAAATACTCTTTGCAGATTTGTCTCTCCATTTCAGATTCTCTGGTGGTTCTGGCACAGCTATAATTGAAAACAAACCCAGCGTTCTTATCCATTTTATGTATTTTTTAAATCATTAAGGAAAGGATGGTTATGTGTATAAGAATGGGTAAAGGTATTCCCTTTCATAGTGTTATAACTTACTGGCTGGAGAGGATACATTCACTGCATCATCAGTATATGCTGGTTCCCCAGGACCACATTTGTTGCAAGCTGTTACACTGAACAAGTAATCCTTGCCCTCGATCACATCTGTGACAGTGTGCTCAAGGTCCTGCACACCAGATATCACCTGAAAGAGAACTCATTCTTATGATTCATTCGCAATCAATGATTCTGATTAAACTGTACACAGATCATGAACGTACATGTATCGATATACATGCACATACACACACAAGGGTAAGTCAAAAAGTTCTAAGACAGATGTTATAATTTCAAAAGGAATTCAAAAAAAGGAATACAAAGAAGGAATTCTCCAATGGAAACCCCGCTTACAGAAGTGTTTAGACTTAAATGGAGGATATGTAGAGAAATAGCTTTGTTATTTTCATAAATAAATATTTTTTTCAATTTGTCTTAGAACTTTTTGACTTATCCTCGTGTATACTGAGTTGCTAGTTTATAATACTTTATTCCAGCCATGTTCACTGGATATGATCAATTGCGTGCTCTGACTGGCTACTCTACTACTAGGATATCTGCTCATATACTATGAGTAGAGGAAAAATAAAATGGCAGAGTGCATCAAGTCAGATATATCAGTTTGTTATCAAAATAAATAAGGGGACAAAAAACCCCAAAATACAAAAAAAAGTAACAAAATATGGAATGAAAATATTTCATGGTAAGAGCGATTTTTTTTTTTATTTTCAAGAATTATTATTATTATAGCATTTTTCACAAATTGCTCCTGTCATTTTGCCAGTTTGTTTACATTCTATTAAAGCAGAAATTATTTTGTCGAACGTTTTGTATAAAGTTTTTATTTATCGAATTTGCAAAAAAAAGGCTCTGTTTTTCAAAATCCAGTGAATGTGGATAGAATAAAACAGTTATTCCACTCAATCTCATTGTACATGGCTTCCATCAACTCATGTACGACTTGATTTCGTGGAATAACTGGTAAGTATATGCTGACCTAATTAATAATTAATAAACTCTAAAATGCAAAATTAATAAATACTCTCAAAAAACCCCAAAAACATTGCTAATATGCTAACCTTGACCCACGTCTTGCGAGACACCTCTCTCTTCTCAATATTATACCCAATAACAGGACTTCCTCCATCATGCTCTGGCGCTTCCCACGAAAGGTGGACATGATGCCTGGACACCTCTACAACCTTGAAGTCTTTGGGTGCACTTGGGGATGCTAAATTAGAAATAGATCACCATTATAATTGTACACACCCTAAAGTTTACAGTAAAGTCAAATATATAACAGAACGTTCATTTACGGGTTTTTTTGAAATTACAGTTTGACATACCAATGACATTTACTTCAATCTCCCCAGAGACTGAAGTCACATCATTCTCTAAGTGTAAGGTGTATGTTCCCTTGTCTGGACGGACACTGGGGGTAATGATTAGTTCAGTATATGTAGGCCTTGTGATCATAGAGGTGCGATCTCCAGGAGTAAGCTCCTTATCACCAAACATCCACTTGGCTTTGGGTGTAGGGTATCCAGTGATGGGCACACGAATAGTAAGAGCGTTGGGGACAAAAACTTCTAGACCATTTTTGAATCCACTCAAATCCATTGTGGGACCAACTAAGGAGACCAAAAACAGGCCAAGAAACCCATAAGCATTCTGCACAACATTTCAAAATCAGATACATTGAAAAGTTGAGCCTGTACGATTACCATGTGGGTCATCTGCCAAGAGGGGTCCAATCTGTTCAGATGGATCAGAAACTCCAGCTGCATTTTCTGCAGATACTCTGTAGTGATACTTCTGACCAAACTTCAAGCCAGATACCTAGAATAGAGACAAAACACATCAATTAACTAAAGCATTCAACATTAAGTCCAAACATACAGTTTGTTTATGCAGACCTGCTTTTCCTACATACCCTATAGTAAAGGTCTGGGCAGAGCCTGGCATTGCACCTTAGCCAGTTGCTTGTGCCATCTTCACATTTCTCAATGATGTATCCTGTAATCATACTACCTCCATTGTTGAGTGGAATGTCCCATGCCAGCTGAACAGAATCTCTTTTTGGATGTGTGTAGTCGAAATTCAGTGGTGGGCTTGGTCTCTCTGGAGCACGAATAAGTATCAGAAGTACATTTACATTAAAACAAGTTTCAAAATTTTAGGTCAGCTTAAGTAAAATGTAACCTACATATAAACACTGCTTTCACAGAGAATTACATCACTAACCAATGGGATCCATGATCTTGACAGGATCAGTGGCAGCACTTGGCATGCCAAGTCCAGCTTTATTCTCAGCTCTAACACGGAATATATACTCCTTATTCTCAACAACATCGTTCAGTGTGGCTGTGCGATCCTCAGCACGGACTGACATTGCAGGCTCCCATTTCACAGATGTCCTATCACGAAGCTCAATTACATAAGACGTGATCTCAGATCCACCATCAAACAGGGGTGGTTGCCAAGTCACTGTGCAACCAAACCTGTTAACAATTCCTACCATGACATTCTGAGGTGCATCGGGAACATCTGTAACGAGAAAAAGAAAGGAAGTCAAAGTTTGGCCCTTTCTTAAAGTTTATAATAAAACAGCATGTAAATATTCATCGGAAAACGGAAAAGTGGTGCTGACCAAATTTATTCTTGGCTTGGACAGCTTCATCTGTACAGACTGGCTCTCCATTGCCAACTCTGTTGCGAGCACACACACGAAAGAAATACAAGTTGTCTTTCTGCAATCCCCCAACACAGTACTCTGGAATATCAGCCCGGTTAGTGGCCAATGTCCAAGCCTTGCGATTAACATCACGTCTCTCAACCACATAGGCCAAAATCTTGCTGCCACCATCACTCTCAGGCTCATCCCAGGCCAAGCTGACCTCACCATCAGCGGTGTCAACAACTCTCAAATTCTTCACAGGCCCAGGAACATCTACAATGAGAGTCTAATTATCAATTACAACATTCTGTGAAGGTAATATCATTCTATATATACACTACACAATCTGAACAGAAAATATGTAAGGGGTCATTTATGGTTTTCTGGATTACTAACTCACCAATAACATCCAGATTGATGAAAGCCTCTCCCTGACCATGCTTATTCTTGATGACAATTTTATACCGGCCCTGGTCTGACTTCTTAGTGTCCTTTAGCCTGTACTCTGTCTTGTCAGTGGTTGTGTCAATGTTTTGCACTGGAAGGCTGATGTCATTGAAGAACCATTCAGCCTCAGCACGAGGGTAAGCATCATAGGGAACTGTCAGCATGAAGGGCTTTCCAGCATCTGTTACAAGAGTCTGGTCTGTGGTCTTGATTTTTGGTACAGCTGTAAGAAAGGAATCAAGCAGAAATTTTAGTATAAAACATATGAAGCTACGTCATTCATATAAATGTATCACACTAAGTTTAAAAAAAAAAAAAAAAGCTATGTACCTGCAAGCTCAAGCTTGGCTCTTGCATCTTTATCCTTGGCGACAACTCTGTACTCGCCCTGATCACGAGGCCTGATCTCACAAACCTGAAGTCGGTGAACTTTGCCCTCATTGATCATCTGGTATTTGTCACCTTGGACAATGATCATGTTGTTTCTCATCCATTTAACTTCAACCCTATCTTTGTTCAGCTCAACCTCAAATAAAATATCTGAGCCTGGGGCCTCAAATATATCTTTTGGAGGTCTGACAATTTCCACTGGGGTCTCTAAAGAGGAGAGGAGAGGAGAGAAGGGAAGACCTATTGAGCATTTGTGTAGAATTTGTGGGAACAGTTTTGCAGTAAATGTGCTTTTCTCTCGACTATGTTTTGGTGGCAAAATAACCTTCAACAAAGAGGCGAGCCCTGGATCTTTTGTCCTCTACTCCACAGGCATATTCACATTCATCATCAGGTCTGCATTCCTTAATGAACAATGTGCATGTCTTTCCATCCTTTTCCATGTGATATCTGACAATCAAAATAGAACATGATTATTATAATTACATATTATCATATATATAATTATTACTGTATTTCAAAACCAATTTGGCTTCCCATAAAGCCAAAGGATAAATTACCTTGGTCCTTCTCTGATTTCACGGCCATTTTTGTACCATTTAGCCGTGGCCCTCTCCTTAGAAACCTTGCAAACAAACTCTGCATCCTCAAATTCAGTAACAGTCTGGTCTCTGAGCTGGGTGGTGAAATCAGTCGGAGCCTCACTGATGATCAGTTCAGCTGAAGACTTGTCAGTGCCAGCAGCTGCAGTGTATTCACCCTCATCATCCATGATGCAATCTTTAATGGTTAGTGTGTGCTTGTTCTTGTCCACCCTGTAAATAATTCGTTTGCTGAAGGTGATTTCCTCTCCTCCCTTGAACCACTGTACAGTCACATTTGGTCTGTTCACTTTGCAAGTGAAGCTGATCGTTTTCCTCTCCTCAGTTTCACGATCCTCAAGAGGGTCTATGATACGGAGCTCTTCCTCTGCAGAAAGGACAAAATGGTTACACGTTTTTATATTTACAAAATACAGTTAAGTTGGTCAGTAAAATGATTGAAAATCTTTTCTTTGTATTTTTGTTAGTTAACATAAAGGCTCACATGAATGAACAAATCACAGATTTTTGTTTTTATTGCATTTTGGAAAATATCACAACTTTTCTGGAAATGGCGTTTGTATAGTCTATCCAGGGACGCAGGAACTAGGGGTGCTGAGGGTGCTGCAGCACCCCCCTCCTGGACAACAGACGCAACTACAACATTGGCGTTGTAAATTCTGGCATACGTTTTTCTTTTATTCTAAAATAAAAACAAAATGAAAAAACATTTTTTTTTAATTTTTACATGCTTATAAGTAGTTTTAAATGTAATTTAAAAATTTGGTTTGAGGTGAGTGATAAACGTTTAGACCTCAACCAGACCGGAAAGAACAGTGGCGTAGAACAGTGCACTGGTGGCGGGAGAGTTCGTTTAGCTAGTGGTGTGTGTCAATGTAGCAGCAATGAGCCAGAAAAGGATTTCTGATTTCTTTAAAGATGGAGGGGGCCAAAAAGCCAAAGAGAAAAAGTCTTATGACGGAGGGCACGAGGAAGTTCAGATGAGTTCCTGTGTCCCTGGTAAGATTATAGCTCTGGCCTGGCTTTTAGTAGCCTACTGTAAGAAATAATACTGAGAATATAGCCTTTGGGCTATATTTGGTGCATCATCCGATGACATAGCCTACAGCACCCTGCACTTCAGATGAGTTCCTGCGTCCCTGAGTCTATCCACATTCACTGGATATGAGCAATCGCGCATTCTGATTGGTTGCTCTACTAGTAGGATATCAGCTCATATACCATGACTAGAGAAAAAGAAAATGGCAGATCGCATCAAGTCAGGTTGTTATCAAGTATTTAAAAGAAACAGAAATAGCTAAAAGAATGTAATTTAATTTGGTCCCCCCCAGTATCTCCTGTTCCACACTCCAGCCCATTCGGTGGCAGTAATGCACCTTTAAGGTAGTTTGCCAACCACCAAAAAACCCTAAAGAAGAAGAAGAAGAAGAAAATGGCGGAGCGTGTTGCTGAACCAACCGAAGATGAAATAAAAACTCTACTCGAAAACAAAACCCAAAAAAATACAAAAAAAAGGAACAAAATATGGAATAAAAGTATTTGATGGTAAGAACATATCTTTTTTATTCTTCAAGAATTATTATTATCGCATTTTTTACAAATTGCTCCTGTCATTTTGCCGGTTTGTTTACATTCTAAGCAGAAATTATTTTGTCGGACGTTTTGTATAAAGTTTTCATTTATCAAATTTGCAAAAAATAAAAATGCTCTGTTTCTCAAAATCCAGTGAATGTGGATAGAATAAAACAGTTATTCCACTCAATCTCATCGCACATGGATTATAGACAACTCTGTGCTACACTCCTCGTCGACTATCGGCTCATGTACGACTCGATTTCATGGAATAACTTATATATATAGTGGTTAACGCTGTCGCCTCACATCAAGAAGGTCCGGGTTTGAGCCCCGTGGCCGGCGAGGGCCTTTCTGTGCGGAGTTTGCATGTTCTCCCCGTGTCCGCGTGGGTTTCCTCCGGGTGCTCCGGTTTCCCCCACAGTCCAAAGACATGCAGGTTAGGTTAACTGGTGACTCTAAATTGAGCGTAGGTGTGAATGTGAGTGTGAATGGTTGTCTGTGTCTATGTGTCAGCCCTGTGATGACCTGGCGACTTGTGGTTAGGTTAATGTGGGACGGCCTTGGGCTGAGGTGCCCTTGAGCGAGGCATCGAACTCCCAACTGCTCCCTGGGCGCTGTTAGCATGGCTGCCCACTGCTCTGTGTGTGTGTGTGTGTGTGTGTGTGTGTGTGTGTGTGCTCATTGCTCACGTGTGTGTGCGCATGTGTGTGTTCACTGCTTCAGATGGGTTAAATATAGAGAGGAAATTTCACAAGTGTATGATGAATAAAGTTGTGCTTTCTTTCTTGTCTTTTCTGTGCAAAAGTCTGAGGCACATGTAAAGAAATGTTGTCGACCAAAAATGGCTTAATTAAATGAAATGTTTCAACATTAAAAAATGCTACAACAGTCATCAGTGAGCCATAATAACTGAAACAGAGTCAGTATTTGGTGTGAGACGACCCTTTGCTTTAAAAAAAAAATCTCCGTCTCCGGTCCAGTGAGGTCAGTTTTATGTGGAAATGATCTGTAGGTTTTCCGGAGCATCTTACAGAACCAGCCACAGTTCTTCTGGACACTTTGACTGTCACACTCGCTTCTTCATTTTACACCAAAACCCAGCAGCCTTCATTATGCTTTCTTTTTTCACCTGAAAAGTGCTCTCTTATGGAATACGCTGCTCAGATACAAACTTTTTTTTCTGTAACATTTAATTTTGTGCTGGAAAACGAATGCTTGGACTCTAAAATGTCTTTGTACTGACTCGATAATGTAGAAATCATAAAATAGAAATCTATAACAAAGTTTGTATGAAAAAAAATAGGGCGCCTCAGACACAGTACTGTACGCGCTCCAATAGACAGCCATAGAAAGACAAGATGGGAGCTTACCTATTACACTGACTTTTGCGGAGCATTTGACCTGTTCCCCACGCTGGTTGATCAGTGTAATGGTGTATGTAGCCTCATCTGACTTGTCTGCAGCTTTGATCCTCAGAGAGAAAATAGTATCTCTTTGCACCATGATAAACTTGCTGCTTTCAAACATCGTCTCATTCTCCTTCATCCACTTGGCCTTAGCTCCCTCTGAATTAACTTCGCAGTTAAGAACAATTTCTTGTCCTTCCTTCATTTGGGTGTCTTTGATAGGAGTGATGATCCTCAGTTTTTCTAAAAAGATGGAAAATATTCGTAAACCTTCCTAGTTTCATCCACATTTGAAGTAGAAAAAGTGAATCACTTCCAAACACTTACCAATTACATGCAAGTCTGCAGAAGCTTTCACAGAGTCAATGGAGGCAATGAAGGCACCTTCATCCTTCAACTCACAGTTCTTAACAATGAGAACTCTTCTCTTGCCATCACTAACAAACTCATACTTGTCCCCAGTTTGAAGCTCCTCGTCACCTCTGAACCATTTAACTTCATGGGTCTCTTTGGATACTGAGCACACAAATTGTGCCTTTTCACCCTCTACCACCTCCTGGTTCTGGGGCTTGGCAATAAATTCAGCTGCCAATTCTAATCAAACATAAAGAGCCAATTTTGCATGACTAAGTAAAGGGATATGGTTGAAACAAACTCTTTTAAAGGTTAGTTTCTGCAGAATTCTATGAAAGAGATCATGAGAATAAATTTTAGTTGCTTACCATTGATCTTTAGTGTTGCTGTAGTTTGTGAGGTGGGCAATTTGCAGTGGTACTCTCCAGCATCCTCCATATGAAGGCCCTGGATGATAAGGATTCTCTTTCTGCCATCTGCAATCTGTTCATATCTGCCACCCTCAAACAATTCCTGGTCACCTTTATACCATGTAACCTCTGCATCAAACTTGGACACCTCACAGATCAGTTTAATACTCTCAGTTTCAGTGCCTTCAATATTAGCCAGGTTCTTTGTGAATATAGCCTCTTCCTCTGTAAGCAAACCAACATTAGTTTGGATATTGTGAATTCAATTTTTATGTACAGAAATTAAATTAAAACTAAACTCACCAACAACAGTAAGCATGGCAGAAGATTTCGCAGTTCTGGCATCGCATTCGTATTCAGCTTCATCATCAAAGACGGCCTTGCTAATGATGAGAATACGCTGCACTCCGCTAGCAATAATCTCATACTTCTTTCCCTTTCGAATTTCAATGCCGTCTTTGTACCAGCGGACCTAGTGACACAAAGGCCCACAGATTATTTCCAAATTAATTTTTACTCATATATAGATGCATCTCATAGAGGAGTAGTGACGGTCAGCTAGTGCTTAAGTCAATGTAGTACCTTGGCACTTTCACGGGAAACTTCACACTCAAATTTAGCAGATTCCTTTTCCTTGACCTCAACATCATGAAGAGGTTTCATGAACTCAATATGTGGAGCTGAAAACAAACCATCAGCATGATATGAATATCTATGAGCTAGTGAAACAAAAATTATTAAAACCTCAAATGGTTTTTATCTTATTCTACACTGTCAGAAATAGGGGTACGGTGGGTGTCCATTTCTGTCCCCCAAAGGTACAATCTACACTAACGTAGCCCCTGGAGCTCATTATTGGACCTCAAAGTAACTATGTGTACCTTTTTAGGGCCAAAAAAGTGCATATGTTCCCAAGCAGTACATAAAGGGTACAAATAAGTACCTTCGAGTGTCCTGCCCCAGTGACATGCTGTTGTATCAATAAAGGTACAGTAATGTACTTTATTTTCTGAGAGTGTAATGTCTTTTCACTTACGCTCAACACTCAAGAACGCAGAGGTCTTGAAGTGTTTGGCATCACACGTGTATACTTTGGAGTCATCAAGAGTACAGTCTTTGATTATCAGCTTCCTTATGCAGCCTTCAGCCACCATGTCATACTTCTTTGTTTTGTGAATTTCCTGCCCGTCTCTGAACCATGTGACATCAGCTTTTTCTCTGGAAAGTTCACACTCCAGAATAGCAGTTGCCTCCTCTTCAACAGTCTGGTCCTCCAAGGGCCTGGTAAAGTCAACAGGTGGCTCTGTAGGCAATAAGAAGTTATAGAAGTGGATATTCAAAGTAATGATTCATGATAATGTGAAATGTTACCACACACTAAATAAATACATTTAAAAATAAATAAATAAATAAATTTGCAATGAACATGTATCTGGAAAAAAAAATACAAAACATTATCTGGAAACTGTTACAGCTTTATGTCGTAATGTTCAAAGTTTTACCATTTACTGAAAGCATGGCCTGGGCTTGAAAGTCCTTTGCCACTATCTTCACAAAACCAGCATCCGTCATCTCGACGTTTCTCAGAGTCAGGCTGTGCAGTTTACCCTCTGATCTGGTCACCACCTGCATATTACAATAAAACCTTCTTCAGAGCAAAGCTTGATTAAAGACTAATACAGTACTCTTTTTAAACCGAGTTTGGGAACATGTTCATCAAATGTTTCAAAATTTAACAGGAGAAATAAGTCTGCTCTACTGTTCAATGTGATATAGTTTATTATTATTATTATTATTGAGAATAATATGCTCATCTATTTTCATAGTAGTTCTAGAATATTACTATTACTCAACAGCACACCTCCACTTTAACAAACACTCATAATGTTGGTAAAAATAGATCGAGAAATACTTGGAGGGCAGAACAGCTCAGTTTGTTATCTCAAAAACCTCGACTGTAGGTTGGCCACTGGCCTTAGATTCATATAAGAAGAAAACATCTTCATGGTAAATCATAATTAAATTTTGAAAAAAAAAATCTGATTTAAAAACCAAATAAAGACATTTATGTAATATGTTCTACGTGTGTGAAGGAGTCGATATGTGCAGTTCCAGAAACGTATTGCTGTGTAACTTTGCAGGAACAAATCCAGAGAATCAACTCAAGATGTTAACAAATAAAAATATATAAATATTTATCTCTAAACTTACTATGTCACTTGGCTCCATTTTCCTTGTTCCAACGAACCATTCAACGACAATGCCCTCATATGAAAGCTCGCACTCAAAAGTTGCCGTTTCTCCAGCAGTAATTGTGATATCCCGAAGAGGCCGCAGAAACTGAATTGTCCGAGCTTGGGATTGAGAAGAAGTCATAATTAGTAAGCTCAGGAAATAAATCCTTTCTCTTAAAAAGCTTCAAATCCTTATTCTGCTCAAGTACTCAACAGGCAAGACGTGCCTTCATTGCCTAAAAGCTTCTAGTGCAAACTCAGATTCTCATTTTATCAATGGGGCGCCTGCCACTGGGCTCACCATGATTTCATGGCATGTAATTGGTCAGCTAGCAGGAACAAAGGATAAGAGCTGCCAGTCATCCACTATCTCCTCAAGATAAGGCTAGCAGAGTCTAAAATAACCACATGTTCTGATTGGCTAAAATCTAACCATTGCTGGTTGCAGACAAACTGGGTAACAAATTAATAACCCTTTGGTGACTGACCCCTTGAAAATGGTTCCTCCAGGAACCATGACGTTTCAGTTGTCAAGACAACGGAAAAACTAAAATACAAATACAAATATAAGAGCATTTTGTTTTGTGCACAAGAGCATTGTGACGTATCTTTCTGTTTTTGTATTTTAGTTTTTCCGTTGTCTTGACAACTGAAACGTCATCGTTCCTGGAGGAACCATTTTCAAGGGGTCAGTCACCAAAGGGTTAAAGGAAAAAAACAAATAGTGTTTTAGTAAGGTGTGAGTAGACACACCACATAACAGAGCCACTGGACCACTACACATACTCTAGCCCACTGGTTGAGAATATAACGCAAGCTGATACCATTGGACTGATGTTCTCAGTCACCAGAAGACCAACAGTTCTCCTTCTTTTTTCCCCTTACATATCTGCCTAAATTATGGGTATGACCTATTTGGACCATGATGTGCAATCCAGATAGCAATTTGATCTGAGCCGGATCAGCACCGGATGTACCCCAAAGTCCGGTCTGAATACAGCAAACGGATCCGTCCCACATAACTTTTGCTCTCTGCCCCGTATCTGGCACAGATACAATTTTTGGATCTGGAACGGATGTGGGCCAGGTCTGGCACAGATCACTAAAAACACGTGTCTGTTGAAACTGTTGAAGAAATTGTTGGTGTCTGTTGAAACTGTTGAAGAGCGAACCTGCGTGGTCCCGCCCCACGGGTGTATAAACCTATCACTGTGTATCATTCTGCTCACATCCGACGCTGACCCGGGGAAAGGGTTGGCCTGTCAGACAGAGCCAATGAGGACCTTAGAACATCAGCCGCGGACTGTAATACTATCTGGGACCCTATTCACTGATGTCTTTTCCATAGATCTAAATGTACTACATATCAGTTTAATCACTGTTTCTGGATATTTTTTTCTCCATTTTCCCTTTAATTTGTCTGCGTCTGCTATTGTGACACACCATATAGGGATGTTCAATAAAAACAATATTGGTTAGGTAACATGAAACAATCTAAAGGGTAATATGGACTTTCTGCATTTCGTAATACCAATCAGTATTAAGTTTTACATTTCAAGTCCAAAGTTATTTCATACTATTATATATAAAGGATATTACATGATTACACGTAGATATGAAGTTTATCTTCAAGTGATGAGTGTATCTATCACGAGTGAACAAAGTGAATGAGTGATATATTTTTCAACATGAGAAGATAAACTTCACATCTTTGTGCCACCGTGTAATGTTCTTTATATTATATGGGCACATTCACAACAAACAAACAAACAAAAAAACGCAAGTTAGTCAAAAGAATTTTAATTTTGAACCGGTTCACCATTTTGACAACGCACGTTTAGTCAGCAGGAAAACACTGGGAGTGACGTCATCGGAGTGAAATATTGGGAATTATTATCCATACAGGACACTTTTTCAATGGAATAAAAACATGTTCTATTCCCTTCTAGCGGGTTTCATTCATTTGGTTTGACAGCATGAAATATTGTTAGCATATTGCTTATCCTACGTGTATTACGTCACTCTACCCAATGGAGAATGAGCGTTGAATACAGTTTACGATATTGCACGGTCATCAAGACAACGTGATGTCACACCTCGGAGACGTAAAACTTCTGCGCTAGCAAGCGACTGTGACAATTTGTAAACAAACATGGCTGCCAGGTTTGCTTCGTTAAATACGGAAGATTTTGAGAGAATTTTGAAAGAGAAAGACGCGTTGAACACCCGAAAGGAATGTGTATGTATAATAATAATAATAATATTGTCTGGCTTTTTTCGTGGTCTATCAGATATATTCCATTCAGCTACTCGTCTTCGACTTGTTCAATATCATGCTCACTGAATGGAATATATCTGATAGACTAATCTATGGGGATAGATTAGGGATTAGCTCATGTTTTAAGTCATTCAAATTCTGTAAAGCTGCTTTGCGACAATGTTTATTGTTAAAAGCGCTATACAAATAAACTTGATTTGATTTGATTTGATAGACCACGCCACACCAGCCAATATTATTTAAATATCACTCAGATCCGCAATGTATTTCAAATGAAGATAAACTTCATATCTTCAAGCCAACATGTGATTTTCTTTTTATTATACTGACACATTCACAAACAAAAAGTCCCCAAATTTATCAAAACAACTCATCGATTTCATCATGAGTGACAGAGATTTATGTCACGGTTTGGGGGCGGCACGGTGGTGTAGTGGTTAGCGCTGTCGCCTCACAGCAAGAAGGTTCCGGGTTCGAACCCAGCGGCCGGCGAGGGCATTTCTGTGCGGAGTTTGCATGTTCTCCCCGTGTCCACGTGGGTTTCCTCCGGGTGCTCCGGTTTCCCCCACAGTCCAAAGACATGCAGTTAGGTTGACGTGGGGTGGCCTTGGGCTGAGGTGCCCTTGAGCGAAGCACCGAACCCCTGACTGCTCCCCGGGCGCTCTGGTGTGGCTGCCCACTGCTCTGGGTGTGTGTGTGTGTTCACTGCTTCAGATGGGTTAAATGCAGAGGATGAATTTCACTGTGCTTGAAGTGTGCATGTGACGAATAAAGGTTTCTTTCTTTCTCCATGTCCCAGATGGACATCAGATGAAAAATACAAGTGGCGTATTTCCCACTAAAACACTTGTGTCCATATAATATAAACCAATATCAAAGGTATAATACAGCTGGAGCTCCCTAGATAAGCAATAGTGCTCTTGGAGCAAATGCTCAAAAATATGGTTAACTCTCACCTTTAACTCTGAGATGAGCACTAGATTTAGCGTTGGCAGCACTGAAGTCCACAGGACCAGCCATGTCCATATGTACATTATAGAGTATCAGCATATGTTTGGTGGCTTCTTCTTTAATCTCACAGTCCTAATGAGAGTAAAAGTTTAGCCTCACTGGTAGATTAGAAGATTTTCAATTTAAAACCACGAGTATTTAAAAGGGGTTGATTATTTGTAATAAAGTCCTTACAGCAGATTGGTGCAAAGCCTCTCCTTTGAGTTTCCAGTGTCCATGAACATCCTCTTCTGAAATCTCTACCTCAAATCGGGCGGTCTCCGTCTCTACAACCTCCACACTGTAGAGTGGACGTGTAATCTTAATGTCACGGTCTGCAGAGAAAAGGGAAACAATTTAATAAGAAATGTGATTACTAGCAGCCAATCTATTTTTCTCATTTATGTGTTTGAAAATGATATTTATACAGACCTTCAATGTTCAGCTTCGCTGTAGTTTTGTCAGACCCACAGTCACAGACATATTCACCAATGTTTGCCTTTTCTGCTTTCCTTATAGTCAGAATGCGTTTCTTTCCATCAGCTTTGATAAGGATATTCTTGGATGGGATAAGCTCCGTGCCATCTTTAAACCACTTCACCTCAGCAGAGCGTTTGCTCAGTTCACACTTCAACACAACCTCGTCCTTCTCGACTGCTGTGTAGTCCTGTAGCTTGGTCGTGAAGTAAGCGTCTCCCTCTGAAAATAGAAACAAAAATCATTTTAAATTTCCTGAAATATTTTTAAAAACATCTCTCTCCTTACCATCATATGCAAATTAACCTATTTACCAAGCACTGTAAGCATGGCCTCCGAGGTCTTTCCAAGAGCCTCGACTTTAATGAGTGAAGTATCATCAATGGACACCTCCTTGAAGGACAGAGTGTGGATCTTGCCATGTTCAGACATGTGCACCACTTTGCTTGGATGCAAACGGACATCATTTTTATACCAGGTTGCTTGAATCTTTTCATGTGAAAGTTCAATACTGAATTCTGCCGTCTCACGCTCCTTTACAGTAACATCCTTGATGGCTCTGATGAACTCAAGACGGATACCTAAGTGTGAAATAAAGAATATTGATGGGAGAAAAGGTGATATACGAAAAAGCTTCCAGCTAAATGCATATCCCAACCCTTACAAAGTGAATAACGGTATTTCTTTTACCTTGGATGACCAGTTTGGCAGAGGTTCTCTTGTCCTCAGCTTCTAACATGTATTTAGCCTCATCCTCATACGCAGCTGATTTGAGAATAAGCACGTATCTTTTTCCCTCTGTCACAATGTCGTATCTGTCATCTGCCTTCAGCTCTTGAGAGCCCTTCAGCCATCGGAAGGTCTTTGCTTCCCTTGACAGCTCACATTCAAATCTTGCCTCATCTTTCTCATATACATGTACATCACTCAAAGGTGTTAGGAAAGTGATGGGCAATTCTGTAACGCAAAACAATTTCATTTTGACTTCATGTCAGAATATAGCTGGGAACATGTTCTTTTGTTAAGGATGAGAACAAGAGAGCGCTGCACGAGAACGTTACCTTTTACTTTAAGGTTCGCAGCACACACAGCATTTGCTCCCTGGAAAACGACCTCTCCTGTCTGAGCAACTCTGCAGTTGTACAGTGTCAATGTGTGTTTTGCGCCATCCTCAACAATCTCAACATCCTGTTTAAAAAAGAACGAATTAGCATAGCTGTTTACAAATTTAAAATATATATATTTACACACAGTGTCTTCTTATTATATGTTTTTAAGGCTGTGGTGGAAAGGAGGACTCTGAGCAAACTGCTATCCATCATGGATAATCCTGACCACCTTCTCCACCACACACTGGACAGACAGCGGAGCATCTTCTCCAACAGACTGTTATAGGTTCGGTGCCGTAGGGACCAATACAGGAATTCTTTCCTGCCCCAAGCCATCATCCTGTACAACAACTGACAGAGAGAACTCTGACCTCTCTGCTGGATAGTCCTGTTTACGATCCTGGTCCTCCGGTAACTTTGCACCGCCAGAGCTTGTTTGTTTACTGCCATGAGTCACTTTTGCACCATTAGAGTTTTTGTTTTTATTTATCATCCATTCAATACTGCCACTCATGCACATTTTATCTTCATTTATCACAATTCTTGTTTTTAGCACTCACAATGCACATTCAGATACAGTGGGGCAAAAAAGTATTTAGTCAGCCACCAATTGTGCAAGTTCTCCCACTTAAAAAGATGAGAGAGGCCTGTAATTTTCATCATAGGTACACTTCAACTATGAGAGACAGAATGGGGGGAAAGAATCCAGGAAATCACATTGTAGGATTTTTAATGAATTAATTGTTAAAATAAATATTTGGTCACCTACAAACAAGCAAGATTTCTGGCTCTCACAGACCTGTAACTTCTTCTTTAAGAGGCTCCTCTGTCCTCCACTCGTTACCTGTATTAATGGCACCTGTTTGAACTCGTTATCAGTATAAAAGACACCTGTCCACAACCTCAAACAGTCACACTCCAAACTCCACTATGGCCAAGACCAAAGAGCTGTCAAAGGACACCAGAAACAAAATTGTAGACCTGCACCAGGCTGGGAAGACTGAATCTGCAATAGGTAAGCAGCTTGGTGTGAAGAAATCAACTGTGGGAGCAATTATTAGAAAATGGAAGATATACAAGGCCACTGATAATCTCCCTCGATCTGGGGCTCCACACAAGATCTCACCCCGTGGGGTCAAAATGATCACAAGAACGGTGAGCAAAAATCCCAGAACCACACGGGGGGACCTAGTGAATGACCTGTAGAGAGCTGGGACCAAAGTAACAAAGGCTACCATCAGTAACACACTACGCCGCCAGGGACTCAAATCCTGCAGTGCCAGACGTGTCCCCCTGCTTAAGCCAGTACATGTCCAGGCCCGTCTGAAGTTTGCTAGAGAGCATTTGGATGATCCAGAAGAGGATTGGGAGAATGTCATATGGTCAGATGAAACCAAAATAGAACTTTTTTGGTAAAAACTCAACTTGCCGTGTTTGGAGGAGAAAGAATGCTGAGTTGCATCCAAAGAACACCATACCCACTGTGAAGCATGGGGGTGGAAACATCATGCTTTGGGGCTGTTTTTCTGCAAAGGGACCAGGACGACTGATCCGTGTAAAGGAAAGAATGAATGGGGCCATGTATCGTGAGATTTTGAGTGAAAACCTCCTTCCATCAGCAAGGGCATTGAAGATGAAACGTGGCTGGGTCTTTCAGCATGACAATGATCCCAAACACACCGCCCGGGCAACGAAGGAGTGGCTTCGTAAGAAGCATTTCAAGGTCCTGGAGTGGCCTAGCCAGTCTCCAGATCTCAACCCCATAGAAAATCTTTGGAGGGAGTTGAAAGTCCGTGTTGCCCAGCGACAGCCCCAAAACATCACTGCTCTAGAGGAGATCTGCATGGAGGAATGGGCCAAAATACCAGCAACAGTGTGTGAAAACCTTGTGAAGACTTACAGAAAACGTTTGACCTCTGTCATTGCCAACAAAGGGTATATAACAAAGTACTGAGATGAACTTTTGTTATTGACCAAATACTTATTTTCCACCATAATTTGCAAATAAATTCTTTAAAAATCAGACAATATGATTTTCTGGATTTTTTTTTCTCATTTTGTCTCTCATAGTTGAAGTATACCTATGATGAAAATTACAGGCCTCTCTCATCTTTTTAAGTGGGAGAACTTGCACAATTGGTGGCTGACTAAATACTTTTTTGCCCACTATATACAAAGCACATATGTAGATTTTTTTTTTTATCGTTACATTTTTATCTGTATATTGTATTGGCTTCTTCTTGGGAGCTTTTTTTTAAATTCTATTTTATGTTGTACAGTGTGTCTTTTTCTTTTCACATATCTGATAACTTGCTGCTGTAACATAACAATTTCCCAGCTTGGGATCAATAAAGTAAATCCATCCATCCATCCATCTCGGCTGCCCCTCGTTAGGGGTTGCCACAGCAGATCTGTTCCACATAGGTTTTACACCAGATGCCCTTCATGATGCAACCCTCCCCAATCTATCCGGGCTTGGGACTAACACTAAGTATACACTGGCTTGTGCAACTGCAGTGGCTGGGTATTTTTATCAAATCTCCATGTCTTTGGACTGTGGGGGAAACCTGAACACCCGGAGGAAACCCACACAGACACGGAGAGAACGTGCAAACTTCACACAGAAAGGCCCCCGTCAGCCACTGGGCTCAAACCCAGAACCTTCTTGCTGTGTAACTACTGCACCACCATGCTGCACCTATTTACACGTAGTGTTAAAAAAAAATGTTGCAGAGTCTAACGTGGCAGCATTCCATGCTTACAGCTGAAGGAGTGAGGACTTCATCCTTTAGTTTCCATTGGCCATGAATATCATTCTCTGAGATTTCAACTTCAAACCGGGCAGTCTCACCATCGAACACTTCAACCCCATACATAGGCCGGACCACCTTCACATCACGAGCTGAAATGGAAGAGTCTGTATTTAGAGATAGTGAAGATAAAGGTTGCCAAATTCCGCACAACTGTGAATAATTCAAAAAGATCACCTTCGATATTAACGTTGGCTGATGTCTTGTCTGTTTCACAGTCACATGCATACACTCCTTTGTTTTTCATCTCCACTTTCTTAATGTTGAGGATTCTTCGTTTACCCTCAACCTTCATGGAAACCATCTTTGAGGCCTTAATTTCAATCTCATTATGGAACCACTTGACAGGAACATCTTTGCTCAGCTCGCAGTCGAGCGTGAGCTCATCTTTCTCCACAACAGTGTGGTCTTGCAACTTGGTAATGAATCGTGCATCAGCCTCTGCAAAAATAAGTTGAATTAGGCAAATGCATATGCAGAAAATCATACAAAGGCCTGTACTATAATCCAAAGTGTGCCTTATGTGCCTAGTAGATCATGAAAGCAAGTAGATACCAATTAGCCTGGTCCCTGAACATCACAGATGCTTACCAGCTTTCATTCATAATTAAATTACATCTGAAAAATAATAAATAGATAGGAAGAAAAAGGGTTACCTATAACCAGAAGCTTAGCCTTGGTTGATAATCCTTTAGCCTCTGCCCTTATTTGACAAGTATCATCTAGTGTGACTTCCTTGAGTTCTAATATATGCTTTGTCCCTTCAACGTGTATTATTACTGTTCTGCTTGTATGCAATCTAATTTCATTTTTGTACCAAGTCAGTGGCACATTCTCATGAGACAGCTCGATGTCAAACCGAGCCGTTTCGGTTTCCTTTACAGTTTGATCCTTTAATTCTGAGATGAACTTCAGCCTCATACCTATGATGTCATACATCATATCACGTTATTTCAGTGTATAACACATTTTCTTACAAAGGGTTATTCCATGGTTTTGCAGTCGGCAGGTCAAGTATTATTTTGTGCAAAAATATTACCATAAAGATTGAAGGATAACCACTTACCCTCTACCGTTAGTTTTGCTGTTGATGTTTTGTCTAACACCTGAACGGTGTATTCTCCCTCATCATCAAATTCACAATTGTTTATTATCAAAAAGTGTTTTTTTCCATCATCAATGATTTCATAATTATTTCCAGATGTAATAATATCAGAACCCTTAAACCACATCACTTTAGGCACATCCTTATTGATTACACACTCAAATTTGGCCTGTTTCTTTTCAGGCACAGAAACATCTTTCAATGGGACAGTGAATTCCAATTCCAGTTCTGGGAGGTACGACATAACATTGAGCTCAGTGTAATACAATATTTCAGTTAGATGGAATAAAAATATCAAAATTTATCTTTATCTGGGAAGATAACCTTTTAATGTGTGCTTTACCTTTGACTGTAAGCATAGCGCTCGTCATAGCATTCAAAGCTTGGTATGTAACTTCACCAGCCTGATCAAGCTGAACATTTTTCAGAGTAAGGAAGCGCTTTGTTCCCTCAGCTTTGATATCACATGTCTTGAAAATAAACATAGTCAGATGGACAAATTCAAAATGTTGGCAATATATTCTTCAAAACTTTGATTTGGTCATTTGAAAACTTATCTGAATATTATTGCAATACAGCAAGAAAGTGTGTGTTAAGTGGGTCTTAAGCCACAAATCAAACAGTGGGATGAAAATATAACCTGGACTTACCGGTGATCTTGTTAGGACCTGCCCTTGAAGTTTCCATTCTCCAGGCACATCATCCTCAGAGATTTCGGTATCAAACTTGGCCTCCTCTTTTTCAACCACTTCCACACTAGCAAGAGGTTTCAGGATCTGAGCTTCACGCTCTGTATTGATAACAAACATAAAACATGAGCCATGAAAATGACTAATTATCAATTCCTTACAAACTAAAAATATATAAATGAATCAAAACACCATCCTACTTACCTCCAAGTGTGAGCTTTGCTGCGTATCGTTTACCCTCAACTTCCATGGAATACTCGTCAACATCATCTGGTTGAGCATTCTTAATAGTCAAGGTGATGTCTTTTCCATCCTTCTTGACTTCAGTCTTATCTGTAGGTTCATTTGGAATCTCTTCATTTCCCTTGAACCATTTCCAGTTGGGAGTGTCTTTGAAGAGCTCGCACTTGAAGGTAGCAGTGGCTTTTGGTTTCACGTGCTGGTCCCTCAGTGGTTTCACCAACCAGTCTCTGATGATCTCTGTAAAAAAAAAAAAAGTTTTATATATATATATATATATATATATATATATATATATATATATATATATATATATATATATATATGGCGGCACGGTGGTGTAGTGTTTAGCGCTGTCGCCTCACAGCAAGAAGGTCCGGGTTCGAGCCCCGTGGCCAGCGAGGGCCTTTCTGTGCGGAGTTTGCATGTTCTCCCCGTGTCCGCGTGGGTTTCCTCCAGGTGCTCCGGTTTCCCCCACAGTCCAAAGACATGCAGGTTAGGTTAACTGGTGACTCTAAATTGAGCGTAGGTGTGAATGTGAATGGTTGTCTGTGTCTATGTGTCAGCCCTGTGATGACCTGGTGACTTGTCCAGGGTGAACCCCGCCTTTCGCCCGTAGTCAGCTGGGATAGGCTCCAGCTTGCCTGCGACCCTGTAGAAGGATAAAGCGGCTAGAGATAATGAGATGAGATGAGACATTGTAGAAACATGACTGAAGACATCAAAACTATTAAATAACACCTGGAACATATGTGGAATTATGTGGTAAATAAAAAAGTGTTAAAAAACTAAATAATTTTGATATTTTACATTCTTCAGCGTATCCAGCGTTTCCCTTGATGACTCTTTGTACACTATTATCATTCTCTTAACCAGCTTCATGAGGGAGTCACCTGGAATACTTTACAATTAACAGCTGTGTCTCGTCAAAAGGTAATTAATGGAATATCTTATCTTTTTAATGTGTTTGAGATCAAACAGTATATAGTAAATAATAAATATACAGTAAATAGCCTGATTCGACACCACAACTGGAGTAATATTAATAAAAATAAAGAAAAAAACCCCCACTGAATCAGAAGGTATGTCCAAACTTTTGACTAGTACTGTACTAGTCATTCTAGAATTCGGGGTACATTTTGCGTCTCTGAAATAAACCTTTTGTTATTTTCCACAAAATAAATTTTTATTGAATCAGTGTTGAACAATAATGCAAATTATGACAAACTTTCACCAACAGCAATGCTTGATGTACATTTTAGACCCAATTTATCCATAAAACATTAACTAAATGACCCCCACCCCTCCCCCACATTATTGTCTGTCTTTGACTCCTGATTCATCCATTCAACTCCAATAAACAGGAAGTGGTTTAGTCTAACACTCTATTTTTTGGGGCTGATTCTATTCACTGTTATAAAATCATCTCATCTCATTATCTGTCGCCACTTTATCCTGTTCTACAGGGTCGCAGGCGAGCTGGAGCCTATCCCAGCTGACTACGGGCGAAAGGCGGGGTTCACCCTGGACAAGTCGCCAGGTCATCACAGGGCTGACACATAGACACAGACAACCATTCACACTCACATTCACACCTACGCTCAATTTAGAGTCACCAGTTAACCTAACCTGCATGTCTTTGGACTGTGGGGGAAACCGGAGCACCCGGAGGAAACCCACGCGGACACGGGGAGAACATGCAAACTCCACACAGAAAGGCCCTCGCCGGCCACGGGGCTCAAACCCGGACCTTCTTGCTGTGAGGCAACAGTGCTAACCACTACACCACCATGCTGCCCCTCATTTTGAAGATGTTTAATTTAATGTGGTAATATACTGCTACGGTATACATACCCATAACCTTCACAGTTGTTTGAGTGGTGAGATTTTCACATTCGCATGTGTAAATCCCAGCATCAGCATCATTCGCATCCTGGATTGTCACAGCATGTTGCAGTCCAATAATATTGATGGCAACCTTGCCAGCAACTGATTCGAGTACATTGCCGTCCTTTTTCCAGACCACATTTCGGTCTTTGTTCAACTCACAGGTCAAGTACATGGGTTGTCCCTTGAGCACATTCACCTCCTCCTCCAGGGTCTTGGTAAATTTAACAGGCAGCTCTGGTTAAGATAAAAGGTAAAGTGGTTATTCTGAATGTACCCAGGAGTACTGCTACGGTTTAGATACCAGTATGAAATAAGGTTGTACTCAAAACTGTGCTCACCTTCAACAATAAGTCTGGCAGTGGAGGTCTTCTCTTTATTTCCCAGTTTGGCAACACATGTGTATTCCCCTCTGTCAGAGAGTTGAACGTCAATAATGGCCAGTTTTCGGTCTTTTCCATCAGACGTGAACTTGTGCTTTGGACCTTCCCTCAGGTTACTTCCATCCTTCATCCATGAAGTTATAGCAGTAGAAGGAGAAATCAGGCACTCAAACACAGCAGAGGAACCAATAGACTCAGCTTCCAGCAACACAACGTCTTTAAGCTCTTTCACAAACTTAAGAGGGACAGCCTTAAGCTGGAAAGCAAAGGGTGACTCTCCAGGAGGTTTGTCACCTCCACCACCGGGTCTGAGCCCTCTTCCACGTCCTGGGTCACCAGGAGATGGAGTTTGGCGTGCTGAAAGGTGTGTGTTAGGAAGACGATTGTTAAGTTGCTACTAGAAAACCTGGTGTGGGCTTATTAATGCTTACTTATTTTAACACGATCAGAAAATTGTCCTTACGTTTAAGCCCTCTGCCTCTGCCAAATGGTGTCTCTTCCTTGGGTTTTCCATCTGTTTAAAATATTGTAATAGCAGCACAAAATTGCAGTTGCTGTTCAAACTCTATTTAACCTATACTCACACTTATTTGTTATGGAAGCCAAGAAGATGTAAAATGTTCTTAACCAACAAGACGTGCATATTATTGAAAGAGTTGATGTAAATGAGTGATGTACATTTAGAAGTGGAGATTAAGAAAATACCTAAACAGAAAAAAAAACAGATGGAAACAGTATTGGACAAATAATACTTGACATTTACAAAAGACAAACAACAAACACAGCGACAGACATCCAGGCACAGACAATTACAGACACTAAAAAGAAACCAAACCAAACAAAATGGTTAAAAACTTTTGCATCAAAAGGATGGATGGGCTTATGAAAAGAATGAAGGGAAGGGAAAAAAATCCAACAAGGAACATACTTGAAACAATAAGGAAGATGGAGCCAAATTTGTCAAACAATTAAACTATGGAGGTAAAATTAGAGGATGATATTATATGTGATTATTTTTTGAAGGCCGGGGAAGGCATGAAATACCAATGGTGAGGTTCTGGTCTCCCTCTCACCTCTCTCGTCATTTGTGCCTCCTGGAGTTTCAATGGCTCCATTCTCCAAGGTGGAATCAACCTTTTCTGCTTCATAACTTTCAGCAGGAACAAGCTCCCAACCCCATGTTTCTTCTTCTTCTTCTTCCTCATTCTCATCTTTAAATTCTTCCTCAAATACTTCTTCTTCTTTCTGAGTTGGAATCTTTTGTAGCTGCAAAACTCCAGGAGATAACTCTTTGATTAGTGATAGTTTTTCTTTTTCAGGAAGTTCCTGTGATGCATTTTTCTGTTGGGAAGAGATTGAGACCTTTCTCAGAGGAACAGACTCTGTTAAATCGTTAGGTGAGCCTTTTTTAGGAACTGTTGCACTGGACTTCCTGTGCAGTGGAAGGGCTTCAACTTTGGGTGAAAGAGTCCTTTTCACTTCAGCTTCTTTTCTGAAAAGTTCAACAGGTTTCAAAGATATTTTCTCTTCTTCCATAATTGTTTCTGACAGAGAACCACTCGTTTTGAAAGCAGATGTTTTATACTCTTCTTTTGGACTTTCTTTTGTTTTGGTTAATGTGGTCAGTGACAGTTTTTCTTCTTCCAGTTTCTCAACCTTTGGTGAGATCTTTTCAAGCTCAGCATCCTTTTTTGTGTGTTCCACTGGTTTTAGTGATATGTCCTCTTTTTCTTCATATTCCTTTTGAATGTGTCTACCCTTTTTAATTATCAGTGGCTTTGCTCCTTCTTTTGGACTTTCTTCTGTCTTCTTTACTTGAATTTTGACTTTATCGTCTTTGTCTGGCTTTTCATCTTCTTCTGACTTCTCCTGATCCGTTGATGATCTATAAGAGCATTTCTCCACCTCATCATTCTCTGTCGGAACTCTTTTTGCTTTTGTGAGTACCTCAGGCTCTTTATGTTCACCTTTGGCTGCTGGAACCACAAGTTTTGGTGCCACCCCTTCTTCTATCCTTTTAGCTGTTGGTGTAAGTTCTTTTTTCTTCATAGATACAGCCTTTGATTTATCAGACCTTGCAACTGGTTTTAGCACCACTTTATCAAATCCCTGTTCAGTTGATGGTATTTTGGACACTTTTTTGATCGTTTGTCTTGGAGGCTTAGGACTCACTTCTTTTGGCATTTTTTCCTTCTTGAAATCCCCTTTGGTGTCTGCCAATGGAACTTCAGTACCAGGTTCAGAATGCTTCTGCTCTTTTATTTCCGTATGTTCTTGTTTCTTTTCCGAATGTTTTATTTTATCAGTCTTACTTTCCCTTACATCTTCTTTTATTCCAAAGCTTTGAGGGATTTTAACCTCAGTCATAGACTTTGAATGTATTTCATCCTTCTCAAAGATTTCAGCCTTTTTGGTTTCCTGAATGGTCACCTCTGACTTTTTAGATTGCCATTCATGTTGTGTCTTGTTGATGTTTGCCTGGGCCACAACTTTATGCTGTTCCTCTTGGTCTTTAGATCTTCTAGTAACTTTTATTAAGATTGGCTTATCCTGTTTCCTTTGCTCATCAGTGGGTTTAAGATATTGTTCTAAGGCAATAAATGTGACATCACAAACAGCACAATATCCAAGACACAGGACAACGAAATACAATACACAACACTCAACATGACTGATGGCAGTAACATTTGAGTTTAGCCAATTCAGGGTGCTGATGACTTTTTAATGTACTTCCATATACAGTATCTGTGATGAGAATTGACTAATTGCCAACACATTCCACACACATATGGCACTTTTTTTCATTGTGACAAACATAGACTGAAGAAACAAGGCTGACAAACGACACAATACACAGAGCACCAATAAAAAGAAACAAAACCGATGGAGTTCAATTGCAGTATTAATATTTAACAGCGTATCTTGCACTATTAAAATCTGTAGTGTACAGGTAAAAAAGTAGAAACATACCTTTCTGGACTGGCCCAGGAGTTTGAACAGGACCGTGATCTGCACAGGTTAGCACATTTAAAAAGAGAAAACAGTCATAATAAGGTTCATGATGAAGGATGACATAAATAAAGCAGCACAGCACCGCAACACTGCAAGCTTGTGTGTTATATTCAGTCAGATGAGTCGTTGACTCAGGGCTTCAAAAGACTTTGCACCCAGGCACCCCTTTAACTGTAAAATAAATTCCACTGGCCCCCCAGTATGGAACTGAACATCATGAACATTATTCTATCCACATTCACTGGATATGAGCAATCGCGCATTCTGATTGGCTACTCTACTCCTAGGATATCAGCTCATATACTGTGACTAGAGAAAAATAAAATGGTGGATCGTGTTGCTGAACCAACCAAGGATGAAATAAAGACTCTACTTGAAAACAAAACCCCATAAATACAAAAAAAGCGCAATTTTTCAAGAATTATTACTATTGCATTTTTCACAAATTGCTCCTGTCATTCCGCCGGTTTGTTTACAATCTAAGCGGAAATGATTTTGTTGGACATTTTGTTTAAAGTTTTTATTTATCAATTTGCAAAAAATAAAAATGCTCTGTTTCTCAAAATCCAGTGAATGTGGATAGAATAAAAGAGTTACTCCACTCAATCTCGTCGTACATGGCTTAGAAACAACTCGGTGCTACGCGCCTCATTGCCTGTCAGCCCATGTACGACTCGATTTCAGGGAATAACTGTTAAATATTTAAATGTGTATAATGATATTTTGGGTATTTATTATAGCCATAGAGCTTTCTGTTCCTGAACTTTCTACACAATGTATTCTGAATGCATTTAAAAAAAAAATTATTAGAGTCAAGTTGACATTATTTACAGACTTCCTTTTTTTAAGTTATTTTTTATGTTTTTGTAATTGGATTAAACCCAGATAACTACTCAAACACGTTAACAACTATAACACCTCAATAATAAATGATAACTTTTGTAATGGGTTGTGATTTCCACAAAAAAAAAAAAAATCACAGACTCTTGCCTATGCTTCATGGACCCCTGAGTTTCAGACCCACTGGTTTAGACATCTGGCTGTAATGTCCATCTACATCTATATCTTTATGAAGTCAGTAAAAGTCATTTGACATCACACCAACTATTAAATAAAAACTACTGTATAAAACCATCCAATAAAAACCACTATGCAAAACCACTACAGCGTCTTGCAAAAGTATTCATCCCCCTTGGTGTTTGTCTTGTTTTGTTGCATTACAAGCTGGAATTAAAATGGATTTTTGGAGGGTGAGCACCATTTGATTTACACCACATGCACTTTAAAGGGGAAAATTGTTGTTTTATTGTGACACAAAAAATAATTAAGAAGAAAAAACAGAAATCTAGAGTGTGCATAGGTATTCACCCCCCAAAGTCAATACTTTGTAGAGCCACCTTTTGCTGCAATTCCAGCTGCAAGTCTCTTGGGGTATGTCTCTATTAGCTTAGCACATCTAGCCACTGGGATTTTTGCCCATTCCTCAAGGCAAAACTGCTCCAACTCCTTCAAGTTATGCCACAGATTCTCAATTGGATTGAGGTCTGGGCTTTGATTAGGCCATTCTCAGACATTTGAACGTTTCCCTTTAAACCACTCCAGTGTAGCTTTAGCAGTATGTTTAGGGTCATTGTCCTGCTGGAACATGAACCTTCGTCCCAGTCTCAAACCTCTGGCTGACTCAAACAGGTTTTCCTCCAGAATTGTCTTGTATTTAGTGCCATCCATCTTTCCTTCAGTCCTGACCAGCTTTCCTGTCCCTGCAGATGAAAAACATCCCCACAGCATGATGCTGCCACCACCATGCTTCACTGTAGGGATGGTGTTCTCAGGATGTTGGGTTTGTGCCACACATGGCATTTGCCACTATCGCCAAAAATATACATTTTAGTCTCATTTGACCAGATAATCTTCTTCCAGATGTTTGGGGAGTCTGCCACATGCTTTGGGCAAACTACAAATGTGTTTTCTTAAGCAATTACTTTTTTTTTTCTGGCAACTCTTCCATAAAGCCCCGCCCACTCTGTGGAGTGTACGGCTTAAAGTGGTCCTATGTACAGATACTCCCATCTCCACTGTGGATGTTTGCAGCTCCTTCAGTGTTATCTTTGGCATCTTTGTTGCATCTCTGATTAATGCCCTCCTTGCCCGGTCTGTGAGTTTTGGTGGGTGGGGCCTTCTCTTGTCAGGTTTGTAGTGGTGCCATATTCTTTCCATTTTGCTATAATGGATTTAATGGAGCTCTGTGGGATATTCAAAGTTTGGGATTTTTTTATAACCCAACCCTGATCTATACTTCTCCACAACTTTGTCTCTGACCTGTTTGGAGGCTCCTTGGTTTTCATGTTGCTTGCTTAGTAGTGTTGCAGAGTCAGGGTCCTTCCAGAACAGGTTGATTTATACAGACATCATGTGATAGATCATGTGACACTTTGATTGCACACAGGTGGATCTTAATCAACTAATTATGTGACTTATGAAGTGAATTGATTAGACCAGCTCTTATTTAGGGGTTTCATATGAAAGGGGTGAATACTTATGCACAATCCAGATTTCCGCCGTTCATCTTAATTATTGTTTGTGTCACAATAAAACAACAATTTTCCCCTTTAAAGTGGTCGGCATGTTGTGTAAATCAAATGGTGCTAATGCCCCAAAAATCCATTTTAATTCCAGCTTGTAATGTGACAAAACAGGACAAACACCAAGGGGGTGAATACTTTTGCAAGATACTGTATATGTATATACAGATTGTAGAAATGTATGCAATAAACAAACACCACTTAAAAAACCAGAACTACCATGACAAATTAATCAATTAAGTATGGAAGAGCCTTAACTTTAAATGGTTCTAAAGAACGACTTTTAACTATGTTTCAAGGCAGATGATTCGAAAGTCTAATGGTTCGAGAGAAAAAAAATAATAAAAATAAACATCCTTAGTAGGATGCATGTAGAACACAAAGAATGAGATATTTGCTTGAATATGACAAATAATTATTAGTTTGAAGACAGAGAAGCACAATCAGACAATAAAATCCACCACAAACAAACAAACAAACAGTAATATACAGAATATAGGGAAGACGAGAACTGCAAAAATGTAGAGACTGGAAGCATTACATAACACAAGGTAAAAAATATAGTCTGACACAAGTAAAGTGGTGACACATAACACAAAATACAAACTTGAAAGAAAATGCAAAAAACTTGGAAACAGGAAACAGACACTCTACCTTGAGGAGGCGAGTCTGTTTTCTCAATTAGAGTCTCTGTTGGCTTTGGCGCCTCATACGTCGGCTTATTCTCCACAGGTTGTTCTTTAAATGAAAGCATGTCACGGTCAGAGTCAAAAATCAGCATATGCATGGAATTACATGAATTATATACTGGATGAAATGTATATTTCAAAGAACACAAAATAACATGCAACTGACAAAGCAAGAAGATGAAAAGGATAAATGAGTTTGAGACTACCTAGAGGAGGAGAAACTTTTTCTTCAAGTGGCACCACTGTTGGCTTTGGGGCCTCAGGTGTGGGCTTCTTTACCACAGCCGGCTCTTTAAATGAAAGCATGTCATTGTTATTGTTACATTTAAGAAATTATGATGAAAGTGGAAGAATAGTGGCACAAAATAATAGACATGAAAACAAACATTGTACCTTGAGGAGGAGAAACTTTGTGTGGTGTTACTGCTGGTTTTGGTGCCTCAGGTGTTGGTTTCTTCTCGACAGTTGGCTCTTTAAATAAATGCATGCAAATGTCAAAGTAAAAAAAAAGATCATTTCTATGGAACGAGCTAAGTTACAGACCACACAAAGTCCTTATAAAAGCAACACAAACTAAAAACAGTACTGAAGACAGAAAAAGAGAGGAGTTGAAAATTAAAAAGAAAACATGAAGAACATGGAAATTGAGACTCTACCTTGAGGAAGAGGTGCGACTTTCTGCTCAGGTGGCACCACTGTGGGCTTTGGTGCTTCAGGTGTTGCCTTCTTTACCACAGTTGGCTCTTTAAATCAATGCATGACGTAACAAACCAAAAAAAATTAAGATGTGCACGTAAAGACATATAAAGAAGTGGTGAAGACACAGAAGAAATAGTGACATAAAAATAGAAGACATGGACATAATACACTACCTTGAAGAGGAGAGACTTTTTGTTCAGGTGGTGCTACTGTTGGCTTTGGTGCCTCAGGTGTGGGCTTCTTCTCAGCAGTCAGCTCTTTAAATGAAAGCATGGCATTGTTACAATGAAGAAATTATAATATGTATCGAAAAAGAAAAAGGTAGTGTGATACAGAACAGATATTTCAATGCAAAAACAAGAACAAATCAAAATCATTTCCAACTCTATTGTAGACATCGAAGAAGAGGACATTCAAGACATGTAAAGAGTCTCTACCTGGAGTAGGAGAGACTTTTTGTTCAACTGGCACCACAATGGGCTTTGGTGCCGTCGGGGTTTCCTTCTTCATGACAGTTGGCTCTTTAAATAAAAGCATGCTGGTCAAGAAACGGTATTAAACATGGACAGATGTGCTGCATTACAGAATTTGCAAAATACACATGAAGAGGAACACCAAACACAGCTATTTCATATTTAGAACAAGGACAAAAAAAAAACACCAGAAGACATGGAAATCAAGACGGTACCTTGAAGTGGAGAGACTTTTTTCTCAACTGGCACCACTGTGGGCTTTGGTACCTCAGGGGTCGTCTTCTTCTCCACAGCTGGCTCTTTAACTAAAAGCATGCCAATTTCACAAACAAGATTTTATATTATACATGGACAAATGTGCTGCATTACAAACTTTCAAATTACAGATGAAGAGGAACACCGAACACAGACATCACATGTTGTATAAAGGACACAGAAGAAGAGGACAGGGACAAAAAAGAAAACAGAAGACATGAAAGCCAAGACGGTACCTTGAGGTGGAGAGACTTTTTTCTCAACTGGCACCACTGTGGGTTTTGGTGCCTCAGGTGTTGCCTTCTTCTCCACAGCTGGCTCTTTAAATACAAGCATGCCAATTTCACAGTCAATAATTTGTATTATTACACTGAACACTGCCATCTTATATTGTATTAAGGACACAAAAGAAGAAACCAGGGACAAAAAAAGAAAACAGAAGACGTGAAAGCCAAGACAGTACCTTGAGGTGGAGCGACTTTTTTCTCAACTGGGACCACCAATGGCTTTGGTGCCTCAGGTGTTGCCACCTTCTCCACAGCTGGCTCTTTAAATACAAGCATGCCAATTTCACAGTCAAGAATTAATATTATACTGGACAGATCTGCTGCATTACAAAATTTCAAACTAGACATGAAGAGGAACACTGAACACAGACATCACATGTTATGTTAAACACACAGATGAAGAGAGCAGGGAGGAAAAAAAATAGAAAACACGGAAGCCTTGAGGTGGAGAGACTTTTTTTCTCAGTTGGGACCACCAATGGCTTTGGTGCCCCAGGGGTTGCCTTCTTCTCCACAGCTGGCTCTTTAAATAAATTCATGCCAATTTCACAGTCAATAATTTGTATTATTACACCTAACACAGCCATCTCATACTGTATTAAGGACACAAAAGAAGAAACCAGGGACACAAAAAGAAAATAGAAGACGTGAAAGCCAAGACGGTACCTTGAGGTGGAGAGACCTTTTCCTCAATTGGGACCACCAGTGGCTTTGGTGCCTCAGGTGTTGCCACCTTCTCCACAGCTGGCTCTTTAAATAAAATCATGCCAATTTCACAACAAGATTTTATATTATGCATGAGAGACTTTCAAACTAGACATGAAGAGGAACATCTAACACAGCCATCACATGTTGTATTAAGGACACAGAAGAAGAGAACATGGAGGGGAAAAAATACAGAAGACATGGAAATCAAGAAAGTACCTTGAGGTGGAGAGACTTTTTTCTCAACTGGCACCACTGTGGGCTTTGGTGCCTCGGGTGTTGCCTTCTCCTCCACGGCTGGCTCTTTAACTAAAAGCATGCCAGTGTCACAAACAAGATTTTATATTTTGCTGGATAGATGTGCTGCATTACAAAATTTCAAACTATACATGAAGTAGAGCACCTAACACAGCCATCTCACACTGTATTAAATACACAAAAGAAGAAACCAGGGACAAAAAAAAGAAAACAGAAGACATGAAAGCCAAGCAGTACCTTGAGGTGGAGAGACTTTTTTCTCAACTGGCACCACTGTGGGCTTTGATGCCTCGGGTGTTGCCTTCTTCTCCACAGCTGGCTCTTTAACTAAAAGCATGCCAATTTCACAAAGAATTTACATTATGCTGGACAAATGTGCTGCATTACAAACTTTCAAATTACAGATGAAGAGGAACACCGAACACAGACATCACATGTTGTATAAAGGACACAGAAGAAGAGGACAGGGACAAAAAAGAAAACAGATGACATGAAAGCCAAGACGGTACCTTGAGGTGGAGAGACTTTTTTCTCAACTGACACCACTGTTGGTTTTGGTGCCTCAGGTGTTGCCACCTTCTCCACAGCTGGCTCTTTAAATACAAGCATGCCAATTTCACAGTCAAGAATTGATATTATGCATGGAAAGAGGTGCTGCATTGCAAAAATGTCAAAGACACATGAAGAGGAACATCTAACACAGACATTACATACTGTATTAAGGAGACAATTGTATTAAAGAGAATACGGACAAATACAGAAGACGTGAAAGCCAAGACGGTACCTTGAGTTGGAGAGACTTGTTTCTCAACTGGCACCACCGTTGGCTTTGGTGCCTCAGGGGTTGCCTTCTTCTCCACAGCTGGCTCTTTAACTAAAATTATGCCAATGTTGAAGTCAAGAATTGATATTATGCATGAAAAAATGTGCTGCATTACAGAATTTTCAAAATGCACATGAAAAGGGTCACAAAATACCATCTAGCCACCCGATCTCATATTGTACCTACAGGCACAGAAGAACAGGGACAAAAAAAAAAAAAAAAAACACAAGACATGGAATCCAAATCAGTACCTTGAGGTGGAGAGACTTTTTTCTCAACTGGCACCACTGTGGGCTTTGGTGCCTCGGGTGTTGCCTTCTCCTCCACGGCTGGCTCTTTAACTAAAAGCATGCCAGTGTCACAAACAAGATTTTATATTATACATGGACAGATGTGCTGCATTACAAACTTTCAAATTACAGATGAAGAGGAACACCGAACACAGACATCACATGTTGTATAAAGGACACAGAAGAAGAGGACAGGGACAAAAAAGAAAACAGAAGACATGAAAGACAAGATGGTACCTTGAGGTGGAGAGACTTTTTTCTCAACTGACACCACTGTGGGTTTTGGTGCCTCAGGTGTTGCCTTCTTCTCCACAGCTGGCTCTTTAAATACAAGCATGCCAATTTCACAGTCAAGAATTTGTATTATTACACTGAACACAGCCATCTTATATTGTATTAAGGACACAAAAGAAGAAACCAGGGACAAAAAAAGAAAACAGAAGACGTGAAAGCCAAGACGGTACCTTGAGGTGGAGCGACTTTTTTCTCAACTGGGACCACCAATGGCTTTGGTGCCTCAGGTGTTGCCACCTTCTCCACAGCTGGCTCTTTAAATACAAGCATGCCAATTTCACAAACAAGAATTGATATTATGCATGGAAAGAGGTGCTGCATTGCAAAAATGTCAAAGACACATGAAGAGGAACATCTAACACAGACATTGCATACTGTATTAAGGAGACAATTGTATTAAAGAGAATACGGACAAATACAGAAGATGTGAAAGCCAATACGGTACCATGAGTTGGAGAGACTTGTTTCTCAACTGGCACCACCGTTGGCTTTGGTGCCTCAGGGGTTGCCTTCTTCTCCACAGCTGGCTCTTTAACTAAAATTATGCCAATGTTGAAGTCAAGAATTGATATTATGCATGAAAAAATGTGCTGCATTACAGAATTTTCAAAATGCAAATGAAAAGGGTCACAAAATACCATCTAGCCACCCAATCTCATATTGTACCTACAGGCATAGAACAGGGACAAAAAAAAAAAAACAGAAGACATGGAATCCAAATCAGTACCTTGAGGTGGAGAAACTTTTTGTGGCGTCACTGTTGGCTTTGGTGCCTCAGGTATTGGCTTCTTCTCATCAACTGGCACTTTAAATAAAAGCAAGTCATTGTCACAATCAAAAAAGATAACATGCATATAGGTACTGCATTAAAAAAAAAAGCAGACCGCATGCTTCATTAAATAAAAATTGAATAAATTTATTTGACAGTTACTGTGTATTGCAAAATCAAGAGTATGGAATGAAATATCTGAACAGTATGGTTTTACATGTCTAAAGAAGAACATAAGATTAAGATCGTTTCACTTGCCTAGTCGACAAGCATTGCAAGACAAGACAAAGAACACTTTGTATAAAGTGTGTAAAGAGTGTGGATATTCGAAAGAAGGCGCATGTATAAATATTTGTCAAAGTACCTCTTTCAGGCATTTTAAGCTCTTTCTTCATTTTAATCTCATTTTCTTTGGATATTACTTTCACAGACGCAGCCTCTTTTGGTGTCACGACTTGATCGACAAATTCCGGCTTAGTTTGTGGCACATCGCTCTTGAGCACCAAGTCTGGAAGGTTTTCAACTTCTTTCACAACATCAGACGCGTCAGACATCATCTTGGTTTCTGGTTGCATCGCTTGTATATTTGGTACAACCTTAATTTCAGGGCTCTCTTTCTTTGTTACCGTTTCTGTAGAAAGCAAGCTCTTTTTCCTCAATGAATCCTCTGGTTTAAAAACTTGCTCATCGCGAGCCAGCTTCTTCTCTATGTAAACCTCTGGAGTCTCTTCAAGCTGACATACAATGTCCAGACCTCTGGATGAAAGATCTTCTCTTGAATCCACTTGCTCCACCTTCTCTGTTTCAGCAGAACTGTCCACTGTGTCTAACGTTTGTTCAAGTCTCTTTGGAGCTGTATAGACTTTAAAGATGAAATAAGGTGTAAGATTGCACAATCTGGCAATAGAAGAAGAATCTTTAAACATGCACATGCATATGAAGAAAATAAAAGCTCCATACGGTATGTGCCCTTCCAGTTCAGGCGTTAATGTATTTAACTTAGGTCTTTGAATCGAAATTTGTACATCCCAAACTAAAACTTAATACCGGTATTTACTTTCATCATGAAGACGTACAGTATAACCTGATGTATGTAAATATATCTGTGGGATTTTTCCTGCCAATTTTTATACACAGTGCACTATCATTCTGAGTACTTCAAATCCTAAACTGAATCCTGAACAGAAAGCTATCTTCTAAGGAGTCTATATTGAGAAATACTTAAGCTGGGAGCAACAAATTAAAGCAGGCCATAGCAAAATATCCAAAAAAAATAGCAATCATATGTAAACTAAGATAGTCTGTTAATCTGAAGACTTGAACAGATGTGCACTATTCTTTAATTTAGCCAGATTTATCTTACGGTATTTTGGCATGGCCCTATAAATCCAACCTAACTAGGATTTCAACAATACAAAATAAGTGCATTAGACACATTTTCTTTGCCGGTGCGAGGGAACACGCTGCTCCTTTATATGATCATATCCTTGGAATCTTAACTTTTGAGAATATTTTCAAATTGAATGCGTCTGTATATACTAGCGTATAAAATTTTAAATAATAACTCACTAGTTCCTAAAACATTCAGAAATCTGCTCAGGTTGGCTCACGAACAACATTCTTACATCAGATTTTCAGCTAAGGGGAATATTGTTCATCCACCTGCCAAGACACATTTTGTGAAATTTTCCTTTCAGTTTTTCGTCTCCAAACTCTGGGAAGGAAGGAATTCCCACAAGAAACAAGCCTTAGGATCTCTTTCATTATTTAAAATAAGCCTTAAAATCATATCTTATTTTAAATCAGCGATCAGCATTTCTTTCTCTATACCCTCATAATTCTATTATGATGAATCACAAGTTCAGTGTTTGTGTGTTCGTGTGCACAGAGTTGTGTGTAAATAAGTAAAGTGTATTTAGCTGCGATGTATATTTGTATAGTTCTCTTGTTCTAAAAAAAAAAATAAAAATGTAATATGACATGGGTGGCAATTGACACGAAAGTTTATACTCTCTCAACAGCTGCCCACACCTTACACCAATAATTGGAGTAACAATTGTCTGCAAATTCTTGTTCTATTATATAAAACTACACAACGCATTTTAGTAAATTTTCTTTCTCATATTATATACTGTGTGTGAATAAAGTTTCATAACTACATCCAGATCACACGTACCTTGTGTAGGACTAATCTCTGTGTGCTTTTGAGTTTTAGTCGTTGCCGTTTTCTCAGATGGCACTTCTGCAAGATGAGCTTGAGCTACTTTTAGAGAAGCCTCTTCAGGACGATACTGAATACTGTCACTTTTATATGAGGATTCTTTTGAAATCATTTCCTCTACCAATGAGATCTCCTCAGTTTTCTTAGATATGGCCACTGTAAGGTGAGTCTTTGAAAACTCTTCTAAAACTCCTTCGGAAGGTACAACGTCTTTAAAAATAAAACACTGAAACTGTAATTGTACCATATGGAAAGGAGTAAAGTATATTCAACAACAGATTTAAAATTACTAAATGAATTTATAAATATTCATGTACTAATCTGTAATATGGCATCTGTGCAATGTATAAATGGGGTTTATCAGTTGAAAAGGGAAATGGGGATAACTCTGAAACTAGGAATTTTTTCGGGGGGGGGGGACCTCTCGTGGAACTTTTTTTTTTTTCAGTATTGACAACCAAATTACCCCATAAACAGAATATTTTTGCAAAGAAAAAACCAGAATATTTTCCAAATAGTCACATGATGCACAGTATAAATTGAATATGGCGATATTTCAAAACCGTTAGAGATTCAGCTGCAGATTTTAACATGAAGATTTCTAAGAATGCTAAAGACTACAAAGGAAAAACCTTCAAGACCAACCAAGCATACCTCTGGCTGGGGCCAGTTCCGTCCTCTTTTGAGGTTTCGCTGCAGGTTTTTCTTCAGCTAGTGTTTCTTGAGTAGTAACTTCAGATGGTTTTAATATACTGTCTTCAGACTTATAAGATTTGTTCTCACTTTCAGAAAAGATTCCCTGTACCACTGTTTTCTTCGACAATTCCATTTTATGTTGACTTTGTTTAACACCTTTTGGAGCTGTTAAGAGTTTAAATATGGAAAAAAATATTATTTCACCATGTGGAAATGGAAAAATAAATATGCATGAAGAGATATCTGAACATGAAGACAGTATACTACTTCTCTGTAAGTAGATTTTATCTGAATATTCCCTGGTCCTAAAATGTATATAAATGCAAAAATAAATACAGTAAATAAGACAACTTTTCTCAGCTAGAATATTTTCTCAGTGCTAATTTTATTCTTGCCGACAAAGCGGTTTTGCTTTGAGGATCAACATTTAAATAATATTGGCTGGCTTTTTTTGTGGTATATCTGATATATTCTATTCAGCTAACACGATATTGAACGAGTCAAAGGCGAGTAGCTGAATGGAATATATCTGATATACCATGAAAGAAAGCCAACCAATATTATTATTATTATTATTATTATTATTATTATACATGCACATTCCTTTCGGGTGTTCAATGTGTCTTTCTCTTTCAAAATTCTCTCAAAATCTTCTGTATTTAATGAAGCGAACCTGGCAGCCATGTTTGTTTACAGATTGTCACAGTCACTCGCTAGTGCGAAAGTTTTATGTCTCCGACGTGTGATGTCATGTTGTCTTGACAACCATGCAATATCGTAAACCATATTCATAGCTCATTCTCCATTGGGTAGAGTGACGTAATACACATAGGATAAGCGATATGCTAACAATATTGCATGCTATCAAACCAAATGAATGAAACCTGCTAAAAGGGAATAGAATACGTTTTTATTCCATCAAAATAGTGTCCTGTATGGATAATAATTCCTGATATATGTAATAGGAACATTTTTTAATTACTGGACATATGGATGTAAGTTTTCTGTTCATACAAGCTTGGTTATTTTGGATTACCCAATCGGTTTCTCTACTAAAATACTTTTAATTTGGTTAATTTGTACGGAAAAAGTGTTCTGCATCACAAACCCAAACTTTGTTGTTGTTGTTGTTGTTAAAATGTATTGTATGCTACTTATTTAATTATGTGTAAAGAGAAACTATTGATTAGAAGAAATCCCCAAGACCAAGCAAGCATACCTTTGGAAAGAGCAACCTCTGTTTCGATTTGAGGTTTCTTCACAAGCTCGCTCTCAGATGGAACTTTAATTCCAGCTTTACTTTGAACCACCTTCAATGAAGTCTCCAAAGGCTGATATGGCAGACTATCACTTTCATACGTGATTTCTTGTCTTGAAATCACTTCTTTTGTTACAGAAATTTCCTCTAATCTCTGAGATATTTCCATTGTTGCATATAGATTTTGTTCGACTCTTTTGGAAGCTACAAATACATGAAATAGTGTCAAGATTCCACCATCTGCTGGTGTCAAAGCATGTTGAAAGAGCGGACATTAACAATAAGACATTTAGATGCTATACATGCAAAATGTGTTCTGTTGAAATGATCAGTGCCACTTTACATGCTGGTGTGAAGACAGATTGTTAAAGACATCATCTAAGAAGTACTTTTGGGAATGATATTAAGGACAAACCCCCAAGATCAAACAAGCATACCTCTTGTAGGAGACATTTCGATCTCCTTTTGAGGTTTTTGCGCAGGTGCTTCCTCAGTTGGAACTTCAGGATATTTAAGTTCAACCACTTTGCAAAAGTAGAAATAATATCAGACAAGAGGAAAGAAGTTAATGATCACACATGCCCAACACAAATTCTAAAATCAATAATGTCCAGAATAGAATGTGATTTTTGAAATCATAAAATAAATGTTGATGGTGTTGACAGGCACCGTAGTGCATAAACCATTTAGGTTTATTAATGGTAAATGTCTAAGAACGAAAACAATGTTAAATATTTTGGTAATTATACCTCTCTTTGGGGGAGACTTCATTTTAAGATCAGGTGTCTGTTCTTTCTCCTGGATGTGTTCAGATTTTGCTAGTGGTAGCTCTGGGGGACACTGACTTTGCTCTGGCTTTACTTTTGGAGCTTCCTGGAGAACAACTTTAGGCTCTTCTTTAATAACTGACTCTGCTTTAGTGATTGATGGTAACTCAGGCTTTCTACTTGGTTCTGGTTTCCGAATGTCTTGAGACACAGGTGTAGGTTCTGGTTTTTTAGCCACTTGGACTTCTACCAGCTCTCTAGAGGGAGGTGTAAGTTCTGGTATTTTAAACACATCTGTCTTTTGCACTTCAAGTGGAACTGGTGAAGTCTCTTGTTTTCTTGCTGGGACAAGGGCAGGTTCTTCTTTTTTACTTGGCTCAGCTTTCACTGCTGCAGACAATTCCTGTTTAGGTTTTGTCACCCTTGGTATTTCAGGGGCAACTGATGATGCAAGGTCTGATTTTTTATCTGGTACTGTTTTTGGTGTTTCTGTTGTTTTCAGCACCTCATGAGCTTGGAAAGAGGATATATTGGTTATACAGATAAAGGAGACAATGATACTTACATGTGTATAATGTATATCTCAAAGACCAGTAAGAGGTTAAGATTAAGAAATTAAGAATTTGGACAACCAACTTTGGTAGCCACAACACAGCGACACACAATCACGTAAGTTCCCATTTGAGTAATAAAGGTTTGTCACATAAGAACAACAGAAAAAGGAAAAAAAAGACACAAAATTCTACACACCAAATGTATATTTTACAACTGTTTCCTTCTGACAGTTACCTTTTAATGGCGTAATGGCTGTTTTTTGAGGTAAAAGCTCTTCATGTTTTGTAGTTAATTCTGGTTGTGGTACTGTTTCTGGCTTCTTAGGCTTGTCTGGTTCTTTTAACAAACATTCAAAGGAAGAAAATATGAACAAACTACTCGAATAACTAAAGAAACCACACATAAAGGGACACAAGTAATATTGAAGAGGAATATTTAAGGAAGGAGCTTTTTTTCCACGAAGATAACACCATACATATTTCATGAACATTTGATGAAAAACGTACAATGAATGCAATACATATAGAAACATATGGACAAACAGAAATGGACAGACAGCAATAAATGGACAGGCAGACAGACAAGAACATATTCTATGCAGGCAGCTGACACGATACCTCTCACTGGTGTGGGCTCAGGTTTCTTTGTAACTGAAATCTTAGGTTCTGACTTGGTTTCAGGTTTTACATCTGGCTTCGGCGGAGCTTTTGGCTCAGGTTTCGGCTCAGTTTTACGCTCTGGCTCAGCTACAGCTACTGGTACCGCTTTAGGTTCAGTTGACGGCTGAGGTTTGGACTTAGGTGCCTCAAGAACTGCAGGTTTTAGAATGTCTTTGGATAAGACAGAGAACTATTAGAGTCTAAAAGATGGGACAAACTGATAGCACAGACATTAAGAAGAATAATATCAACATATTAAAGATTTGTCAAGAAGGAAACAAAAATGCAAATCCCATTATAAGATCTGTTTCACTCAACACATCTTGCATGCTAAAAGATAAAGTTTACATATTAACATGCAAAGAAGACGTAGCAATTTTTTTTAAATTTACTTTGCATTATTTTACAGATGCTACATCTGCAAATGTTGACATTTCACATTTGCAGAATCTATAACAATGAAGAATCTGTACGGAAACACATTAGGACAACACTAAGGACAAATATGATGAATACCTTTAGGTGTAGGTTGTTGTTTTGACTCCGGCACAATTGTTACCGGGACTGTTTCCTCTACGGGCATGACTTCAGGTTCTAAAAAATACAGTAAAAATAAAAAAGAAGAAATATACAGGGTTAGTCAAAATTATATTAACACTAATGGATTTTTTTTAATTATTCTTATTTTCATTATTCTTTAAGGTGCTGTTGCTCGCTGGTTTTTGTGTGTTGAACACGATGGCGAACAGGTTGAGACTGTCCTGTAAATCATCTGGCACATATGATGTATGTTTTCTGAATAAATGGTTTCTAACATTTAAGTGTTAATATAATTTTGATTAACCCTGTATTTGCATAAGTTTTTAAACTGAATCAGTGATAATGAGACGATTGTTCCTTGATGCTAGACCAAAAATAAATGCTTTATTTTATTATTAAAATCATGGACAAGGACCACATTTATGTCTCTTCACATCTGCTTTTTTTTTCCTTAAAATGCACCATCCATAAGCTACACTACCGTTCAAGAGTTTGGGGTCACTTTGAAATGTCGTTATTTTTGAAAGAAAAGCACTGTTCTTTTCAATGAAGATGACTTTAAACTAATCAGAAATCCACTCTATACATTGCTAATGTGGTAAATGACTATTCTAGCTGCAAATGTGTGGTTTTTGGTGCAATATCTCCATAGGTGTATAGAGGCCCATTTCCAGCAACTCTCACTCCAGTGTTCTAATGGTACAATGTGTTTGCTCATTGCCTCAGAAGGCTAATGGATGATTAGAAAACCCTTGTACAATCATGTTAGCACAGCTGAAAACAGTTGAGCTCTTTAGAGAAGCTATAAAACTGACCTTCCTTTGAGCAGATTGAGTTTCTGGAGCATCACATTTGTGGGGTCGATTAAATGCTCAAAATGGCCAGAAAAATGTCTTGACTATATTTTCTATTCATTTTACAACTTATGGTGGGAAATAAAAGTGCGACTTTTCATGGAAAACACAAAACTGTCTGGGTGACCCCAAACTTTTGAATGGTAGTGTGTGTGTGTGTATATATATATATATATATATAAATTACAATACAGGGTGAGGAAATGCCTGCAAGTGTGTGTGTGTGTGTGTGTGTGTGTGTGTGTGTTTCAAGAGTTAAAGTACAACAGTTACTAAAGTGTTGGTAGAAATGAAAAACACATTCAGAAAAATCACCAAAGATCACATGGACAAATATATCAAATAACACATTATTTCTCATAAACAAAGATACACGTCAAAATATTCTCATAATGACTTACAAAAAATTCAAGAGGACATTTTACAGATGTGAAATTGTGACTATTCAGTGTAAAAATGCAAACAAACAAATGACAAAAAGAGGTAGTGAAAGCTAGGCTGGACAAAAACATGGCATTCGCTTACCTCGATGAGGTTTTTCTTCAGTCTTTTGCACCACCATTTTGGTTACGGTTTCTTCAATGGGCTCCTTCCGTTCTGATAGAAAACAAATGAACATCAGTATGACAAAGATAGAAGAACATTCCTCAGTAGTCTTTAATGGCCTGGTGTGTAGGACATCATATGGAACTTTCGAGGACATTAGTGAAGATGTATTAGATGTGATAGTTGAAAGAAGGAAAAACAAAACAAGTGGATGAGTTCAGTGTAACAGAGCAATAAGTGAAGTATCGCTTATATGACACATAGATGATGAGGACAAATAAATGAAAAAGAATCACTGGGATGAAAGACAGAGTTCACACAGCGTGGATGAGTTAGGCTAACCATTACACTCTCAGTGATGTGGTAGCCATGATATACCTTGAGTTGTTGTGACTTCATTAATTATTCTTTCTTCTTGCACTGTCCAACTCTCATACGCTAACGTTGGAGGGAGGGGGGCAAGAATGAATGAATGAATGAAAGAAAGAAAGAAATGAGCTTAGCTCTTTTAACGCATATATAAGTTAAAAATCTGCTATTTAGCTTCAGGAACATAACTCTCACAGATAAAATGAAAGCTAATACGAGAGACAAACGACAATCTGCGATGACATTGCTTTCTTGGTTATAATTATTAGTTGAACACTCCACACAGATGTGATTTATTAAAGAGAAAGGGATGGAAGGCTTATTAGAATGGCGATGTTTGAAAATGACAGAGTTATCAGGTTAAAGGTGGAGTAACATTTGAAATAGTACCTGTTACTTCAGTCTTTTCTTCATAATGATAATATTCTGTTGACTCATCTTTTAAATCAGAAAAAAATTAAAAGAGGGCGTTAAACTGAATCACACTGCTTAGAAATTGCACTGCATTTTATATATATATGGGTCATTCTAGAATTCGGGGTACATTTCGCATCTCTGAGATAAACCTTTTGTTATTTTCCACAAAATAAATCTTTATTGAATCAGTTTTGAACAATAATGCAAATTACGACAAACTTTCACCAACAGTGATGCTTGATGTACATTTTAGACCCAATTTATCCATAAAACATTAACTAAATGACCCCACCCCTCCCCCACATTATCATCTGTCTTTGACTCCTGATTCATCCATTCAACTCCAATAAACAGGAAGTGATTCAGTCTAACTATCTGTTTTTGGGGGCTGATTCTATTCACTGTTATCAAATCAATTGCATAGAAAGTCTATTTTCTGTATTATGTGAAATTTCAGTAATAAAAATATATATTTTTATATAAATCCCAATGTTCTTGTCAACTCTGTTACCTCTGTTATAAAACCACATAAATTCCACAAAGACTTTTAATAATACGCATGACACCTGCACCGAGTGATGTCACTTCTTCTGGTGGGAAACTTCAGAAAGGCAGTGAGGTATGTTCCGTTTCTTCTTTCATTAATTTGGACAAAATGTTGAGGATTTTACACCAATAGTAGATTAATTATTCATCAACTCTGTTATTGTGATATTGGAGTGAATCTCTCAGTCATTTTTTTAAAACAATAATGTGATTAAAATCCATAAAATTCTGTTTTTATACATGCCATGTGGTAGCTAGTTTGAGGTTAGCATGTGGAGTTAAGACACAAAATGGTGGAAAACAAACTGTTATCGTCAATTCTGTTCATCGATTGCCCAGTTTAGCGATAACAGAGTTGACGATGACTAACAGAGTTAACACTTGAAATGTACCCACAATTATAGAATGGGCCACATGACTATATAAGTATTCCATCTTACCTTTAAAACTAATCATAGACGACACCTCGGGCACTTGTATTGTTGTATCTGAGACATCTAAAAGTAGTATCAAGAAGAAATTTTGTCTTATTTTATTGTTTAGATTGTTTGAAATGGGTGAGATTTATTGAGGAACGAAATATATAACTCTGTCTCTAAATATAAAAATTACTCACCATAAGAAATTGTTCCTAGATCAATTTCTGTGAAAGGATGTAAAATATCATTACTGGGAACCAGAATCCTTATTGCTAAAGGTGATTAATGTGATGCTAAATATTTAATTAGTACCTTTGCCTGAAAGGTATAGCTCAGCTGTACTTTTAGCTTCACCAATGGGCTCCAGTCGTGCAATCACTGAGTATACGCCTAAAATATTATTAACGAAGATAGCTGAGTTTAGCTCATTTCGTTAAGATGTACATTGAAACTAAAGGATGTTTAATTGTACACACCTTCATCCTCAGACGTTACGTTATGGATGATCATGAAATGACGTTGTCCTTCACATCGGAAGGCATATTTTGGACTCTCTTTAAGTTCCCAAGAGTCTTTGTACCATGTGACGACTGCATTGTCAAATGACAACTCGCACTCAAACGTGGCAGTCTGCCGTTCCTTCACCACAATGTTTTGAATGCGCTTAGTGAACTGGATTTGATCAGCTGGAAATAAGATGTGATTTGAAGAATTACCTTTGGATTGCATATCTTCATATGTTTCAGTACACGTGATAAATAACCTTGACATTCCTCCATTATTTTTGGTTCAAATAAGAGTGAGGCCACCAGGGCCATGGAGGTCAAGAGTATTATGGAACTGAGAGAACATTTGGTATTTATTTATTCAAGTAAGAACACAAAAGTAAAGCAAATAGATTAGTCCAGGGATCAATGAATTTAATTAATGAATGAATGAACTAACTAACTAACAAATTTATTTATTTATTTATTTATTTATTGTGACCTGAATGTTCATACAATATAATCATGTTAATTGACGTGAGTTTCATTTCACCTTGGTGGGGGGGCACACTGTTCATGGCATCATATGATAAAAGTTCAATATTTAAATATTATCTTTATCGATTTCTTACAATTTGAATACTAATCTTCATTTTGATTCTGTTTTCATAATTTTTTAATACATGTAAACACTAATATACATATGCTTTTATTAATTTGTGCTAGCAACAGTAGCGCAAATTGTTACTCTTACTCAGGATATTTCTATTTTATTATTATTATTATTATTATCAGAATCAGAAACACTTTTATTGCCAGGTATGCAAACACACAAGGAATTTGACTCCGGTACCACTTAGCTTTCATAGTACAACACAGAAAAAAGCGTATACACAAAACAAACAAACAAAGCAAAGGAATGGGGTAATAGTCGGGAATAACAGGGAATTATTGTTATTATTATTATTATTATTATCCTAACTTTTTTTTAGGATGCTATTTCTCCCTCAGTTTTCAACCAATCATCACCAAATTTCACAGGAAGAAGAATCCCTCTGGGCTGAATTATGTTGCTATGACTTTTGGTGCTGATCTGGATCACTGATCCAGAATGATGCATGAAAAACGGGATTTTTTCACTGTTGATTTTCATGTTTTTTTTTCCAATCAGTTTCTTTTTTAAAATTTTGTTCAGCAAAATGACCTTCACTTTAACCTTCAGTTGACAAAGGTCAGCTAGTGCAAATTACTGTGACTTTAGTCAAAGTCTCTATCTAGTTCTTATAATTTATTTGTTCATATTATTATTATTATTATTATTATTATTACTGTTGTTGTTGTTGTTGTTAGAGCATTGAGACTCTGTGAAATGCTTTGAAATAAATTACTATAATATTATCTTTCAGTGTGTTTTTGGTTAGGATACTTACCTGCATAAGGAATGTGGTTTTAACTGCTATAGATTGTTTCATTATCAATCCACTATACTGTATCTTTCACTGTCAGTCCCTTTGACCAGAAATATACACAGTTTTAAAAGGAACCAGTGAATTTTTGATGAATGAAAGAATGAAAGCAGATGTGCTGAAATGCCCAGTAGAGCAGAATTAAATTGTGAAGAATGAAGCAGCCAAAAATGTTTTGGACAACAATTGATCACAGACAACTGATCAGACATTTAAATATTTTCACAGGCTGTCACGACAGTCAGGGGAATTATACAAGACTCCGTTCTTGTCTCAGATGGGGCCCTTAGTCCTGCAGTCTTCCTCCAACCCAATAATTTAGTAGCGATGACGGTGTGAAGTTGAGACTTGCATGTGTTACAGGTGATTTTTGAAATCAGGTGATTCTAGATTTACCGAGGTGAATTAGGGCAATATTCTTAAAAGGGATTTTTAGGGGTTCATAAAAGAACGAAAACACTTCAACAACCACTCTCTATTCACCTTTCCCCCTTGTTTCTCACTCACCCCACCCCCTTTATATTTTCTATCTTCTTAGATTTCTCAACCCAGAATTACACTTATATACCTTTCTTTCTGTCTGATTTAATGTGTTTGTTTGTTCTTTCCCCCCACTTTTTACTGGACTGTCCTTGCTGGGAATCAAACTCAGGACCTTCTGCTTTGAAGTCTACACTACGGAGGATTAATTTGCAACAAAGAAATTAAACATTCCACTAGATCACCCAACCCTAGCCCTAACCCTAAATCCTAATTCACCTGATTTTCAAAAATCACCTGTAACACATGCAAATACTCAAGGATGGGGGGGGGGGAAATCTACAATCACGTAAGTGATCAGTGCACTACTGGGAGTTTTCTCTTCTTACCAAGAGAAGGTTTCTGCTTGTTCTCATCGCTCTCTCTGTGTCAAAGGTTGTAAAACTGACAACAAACTAGTTAATGATTAAAAAAAAAAAAAAGACTTACCTGCAACTGACAGTGTGGCACTGGAGATGTGTGGGCCACAGACGACACGGTAATTTCCCTGGTCACTCATCTGGACGTTCCTGATCTTCAAAAAGTGGCGATCACCCATGACTTTAATGTCATATTTACTGCTGTTCTCAAGCTTCTTTGAGTCTTTGTACCAAGACAGTGTGATTTCTGGGTAGTTGATCTTAATTTCACACTCAAACACAGCTTCTGTGTTAACTTTGGTACTCTGATCTCTGATGTCCTTAAGCAGGGTAATGGGCTGCACAAAAGGAAATAACACATGCACATGGTCATGTGTCAATAAATATCTCATGATTGTAAGTTAGACCTGAATGCTGAAAAAAAAAAGCTACTTCAGTTTGTTCCATTCTTCTCTGCAAATCGGCCACAAGCCGACTCAATTCCTTATCGGATTCTCTGCTACGTCCATGTTCCTTAAGGGAAAAAGCAAATAAATAAACACAATTACAAAAAAATAAAAAGATTATACAATTAACAGCAGCTGTACAATAAACAAAATCTTGTAACAGAAAAATATACCGGTCTTCCACTTTCTTCACCCTTCTCCTTCTTGAGCTGCTCAATGGCCTGAAGAAGACCGCGATAGTCTGTAATCCCGTACATGTGAGCATATTTCTCATACTCTTTTGGGTCGACATTTCTTAGCAGCTCAACGATGTCAATATCTTTGTCCTCCTTTGGACTTTTCTGCTTTGATGGTGTCCTTAAAATAAAACACAAAACCCAGTGTTTCATTCATATAAATATTATATACACTTACTATATATATTACAAATTATTCTGTCCACATTCACTGTATATGAGCAATCGCGCGCTCTGATTGGTCACTCTACTACTACAACCCCGATTCCAAAAAAGTTGGGACAAAGTACAAATTGTAAATAAAAACGGAATGCAATAATTTACAAATCTCAAAAACTGATATTGTATTCACAATAGACCATAGACAACATATCAAATGTCGAAAGTGAGACATTTTGAAATGTCATGCCAAATATTGGCTCATTTGAAATTTCATGACAGCAACACATCTCAAAAAAGTTGGGACAGGGGCAATAATGGCCCTTTTCCACTACCCTTTTTCAGCTCACTTCAGCCCGACACGGCTCGCGTTTCGACTACCTCAGAGCAGCACGACTCAGCTCGCTTCAGCCCTACTCAGCACCCAAAACTTGCACGGTTTTGGAGTAGGGCTGAAGCGAGCCAAACCGAGCCGAGTGGGGCTAGGGGCGTGAGGAGACACTCCCCTGTGCACTGATTGGTTAGTAGGAGTGTCCTTACATGCCCACACACGCCCCGTGAGCACGCTGGGATCTGTAAACACCGTAAACCCGGAAGAAGAAGAATTATGAATTACGAGAATTTCTGAAGCCTTATGCGCCTCGCCTCATCTATACGCTCTTGCCAGTATCTGTTGGCGTTGTCGGTGACAACAAGCCACAGCACCAAGACCAGCAACACTAACGACTCCATGTCCTCCATGTTTATTGTTTACTATCCGGGTCATGAGACTACCGCTTAAAAGGTCACTGATGTCACTGTTTGCACCACCTCACGACATCACGTGACGTCCACCCACTTTCACTAACTCCACCCAATGTGTCCACCCACTTCCAGCCAGCACGGTTCAGCGCGGTTGTAGTCGAAATGCAACTCCAACAGCCCCACTCAGCTCGACTCAGCCCAACTCAGCACGGCACGGCTCAGCCCAACTCAGCCGCGTTGGTAGTGGAAAAGCGGCATAAGAGGCTGGAAAAGTTAAAGGTACAAAAAAGGAACAGCTGGAGGACCAAATTGCAACTCATTAGGTCAATTGGCAATAGGTCATTAACATGACTGGGTATAAAAAGAGCATCTTGGAGTGGCAGCGGCTCTCAGAAGTAAAGATGGGAAGAGGATCACCAATCCCCCTAATTCTGCGCCGACAAATAGTGGAGCAATATCAGAAAGGAGTTCGACAGTGTAAAATTGCAAAGAGTTTGAACATATCATCATCTACAGTGCATAATATCATCAAAAGATTCAGAGAATCTGGAAGAATCTCTGTGCGTAAGGGTCAAGGCCGGAAAACCATACTGGGTGCCCGTGATCTTCGGGCCCTTAGATGGCACTGCATCACATACAGGCATGCTTCTGTATTGGAAATCACAAAATGGGCTCAGGAATATTTCCAGAGAACATTATCTGTGAACACAATTCACCGTGCCGTCTGCCGTTGCCAGCTAAAACTCTATAGTTCAAAGAAGAAGCCGTATCTAAACATGATCCAGAAGCGCAGACGTCTTCTCTGGGCCAAGGCTCATTTAAAATGGACTGTGGCAAAGTGGAAAACTGTTCTGTGGTCAGACGAATCAAAATTTGAAGTTCTTTATGGAAATCAGGGACGCCGTGTCATTCGGACTAAAGAGGAGAAGGACGACCCGAATTGTTTTCAGCGCTCAGTTCAGAAGCCTGCATCTCTGATGGTATGGGGTTGCATTAGTGCGTGTGGCATGGGCAGCTTACACATCTGGAAAGACACCATCGATGCTGAAAGGTATATCCAGGTTCTAGAGCAACATATGCTCCCATCCAGACGACGTCTCTTTCAGGGAAGACCTTGCATTTTCCAACATGACCATGCCAAACCACATACTGCATCAATTACAGCATCATGGCTGCGTAGAAGAAGGGTCCGGGTACTGAACTGGCCAGCCTGCAGTCCAGATCTTTCACCCATAGAAAACATTTGGCGCATCATAAAACGGAAGATACGACAAAAAAGACCTAAGACAGTTGAGCAACTAGAATCCTACATTAGACAAGAATGGGTTAACATTCCTATCCCTAAACTTGAGCAACTTGTCTCCTCAGTCCCCAGACGTTTACAGACTGTTGTAAAGAGAAAAGGAGATGTCTCACAGTGGGAAACATGGCCTTGTCCCAACTTTTTTGAGATGTGGTGTTGTCATGAAATTTAAAATCACCTAATTTTTCTCTTTAAATGATACATTTTCTCAGTTTAAACATTTGATATGTCATCTATGTTCTATTCTGAATAAAATATGGAATTTTGAAACTTCCACATCATTGCAGTCCGTTTTTATTTACAATTTGTACTTTGTCCCAACTTTTTTGGAATTGGGGTTGTAGGATATCAGCTCATATACTGTGAGTAGAGAAAAACAAAATGGCGGAGTGTGTTGCTGAACCAATTGAGGACAAAATAAAAACTTTACTTGAAAACAAAACCTCAAAAATACAAAAAAGCAGTTGAATTTTTTTTTACTGGTTCGAAAGCTTGAAGAAGTTTGAAAATTACAGAACTGAAATGCCCAAGGAAGAATTAAATAAATGTCTAAAGCTATTCTATACCTCGGCACAACAGGAAGACAGCACTTTATACCTCAGAAATGATTTTGCCGGACGTTTTTTATAAAGTTTTTATTTATCAAATTTGCAAAAAATAAAAATGCTCTGTTTCTCAAAATCCAGTGACTGTGGATAGAATGAAACAGTTATTCCACTCAATCTCGTCATACATGGATTATAGCCAACTCGGTGTTACACCCCTTGTTGCCTATCAGCTTATGTACGATTCGATTTCGTGGAATAACTGTTAAATATATTTAAAAAGGTATAGTACAGTATATTTGCAGTATATACATAGAAATATGGAGGACATCAAATCTTAAACTCACTTCTTCAATGTGACCATTTCAGGTGTAATCTCTTTCCTCTCATCAACAGTCAGGTTAGCACTGGATTCGATTTGTCCATGTTCGTTTGAGGCTACACATCTATACTGGCCAGCATCAGATTTGGTCACATCTCTGATTTCCAGCTTGGACTCTTGGTCCTTCTGCACAATGGCAATGCGACCACCATGAGTCATCTGCCTCCATTTGCCCTTCATCCATTTCACATTAGGAATGGGATCCCCGCCAACCTTGGCGATGAAGGTCGCAGTTCCCTCTGTAAAGCAGAACATGACATACCCTTAAAAAATACATAATCCGAAAATAGTAAACTTCTGTGGAAATAACCACTTACTCTCTGCCATACGGACACTCTTAAGTTCCTCAATGAAGAACAAGTTGTCCAGTTTCTGAGCAGGCTGAGGTGCTGAAGGTGCTGTTTGAGCTGCTGCAGGTTCTGCTCCTGCTGATTGTTAAAGAACACCAGCAGTGTGAATGCAAAGACAATAAACTGAAAAGGAGACTTAAATACTAAGGAGATGCTCGATTAAATGACTGGTACAATTCATTTAGCCCTTTTATTCGGTTCTCTACTTGTGTCTGCATTTTGCAAAGTTATGATTGACTTTTGCACAGTTGAGACAGAAATTAATATTTGAAATAACCAACCTCGAAAACATCTGTGTTTATGGAAGAACAGCAAAGACACACAAAGGCACTTTTAATGCTTCAGGATGCACCTATTAGCAGGCGTGTGTAATGAGGTATGAGTACAAATAAAAGAAGACAATGTGACTTTGAGTGTCATAATGTGAATGTGAATTCATCTATTTGTTTGATTTTTGACAAAAAATGTTGGGGTCAATTAATCTCATCTCATTATCTGTAGCCGCTTTATCCTGTTCTACAGGGTCGCAGGCGAGCTGGAGCCTATCCCAGCTGACTACAGGCGAAAGGCGGGTACACCCTGGACAAGTCGCCAGGTCATCACAGGGCTGACACATAGACACAGACAACCATTCACACTCACATTCACACCTACGCTCAATTTAGAGTCACCAGTTAACCTAACCTGCATGTCTTTGGACTGTGGGGGAAACCGGAGCACCCGGAGGAAACCCACGCGGACACGGGGAGAACATGCAAACTCCACATAGAAAGGCCCTCGCCAGCCACGGGGCTCGAACCCGGACCTTCTTGCTGTGAGGCGACAGCACTAACCACTACACCACCGTACCGCCCTCTTATTATTATTATTATTATTAATGCCACTTAAGAACTTTCAGAGACATTGCAACATTATGCTTAAAAATTAAAAAATAAAATTAAGAAAATATGTTGAAAAAACCAATTCAAATTAAGACTATGAGTGTAATGCATATTCATCATCCACATTGTCAGATTCAAATCATACCTTTGATGGTGACCTTGGCCTTAGAGAAATCACTACCAACATTGTTCAGTGCTTTGCATAGGTAGTCTCCTGCATCATCTCTGGATGTCTTGGCAATGATCAGTGTGGCAGTGCCATCCACAAATGTGATCTTGGAATTGTCAGAGGAAGTCACCTCTCTCCTGTCCTTCATCCACTGGATTGAGAGTGGCGGAGAACCACAAACATGGCAGCTAAGGCTAAGTCTCTCACCCTCATTCACTGTAATAGGCTGAAGGTTCAGATCAAAGGCTGGTGGCATTTGTTTTGCTAAATCAGAAAAAAAAACAAATGTTCATTTTTTGTATGGGCATTTTTGAAAATTTGTAAGAAAAGCAATCAAGATAAAACCCTAATAAAGATCTAGATGATCAACACAATGAGAGTAAAGCAAATGTTATGTACCTGCAATGCTTATCACCACATTGTAGGACACAGTGCCAGCTTCATTAGAGACACTGCAAGTATATGTGCCACTATCTGATGTTTGGGATTTCTTAATACATAACACAGCCACATTGCCCTCAAAGGACATTTCACAGTTGCCAGAACTGAAAATTTGCTTGTTATCTTTGTACCAGCTGATGGACAGTGGCTGTGATCCAGATACACGTCCCTCAAGTTTCACCAATTTACCCTCAGTCTCCTCAAAATGCTCTAGAGGCCTTTTAGTGAAGGTTGGTGGAATTTTTGGTTCTGAAAACAAAACAAAAAAAAAGCATTAGTATGTTATGAAACACTTAAGAATGGAAATGGAAGTGAATTTTATTGGTAATGTTCTAATTATATGGTACTAGTTCTCTGCATTTGCTCTTCATGTAATATTTGTAAGCAATATTACAGTATTATTGTTGTTTGTAACATGTTCTTCACAAATATTAAACATCATATTTGGTATGAAATAAGTCCAAGAAAAACATAACAGAGCATGAAATTGTTTGTCAGTGATTTACCCTGCGTAGTCACGTCATCATCTGTTGCATTATACGCCGACGACACTAAGTGCTATCGCGCAATTAACACCTCTGAGGATAGTGCATGCCTGCAAAACGATCTTGACAGCATATGCAGTTGGTGTGATCTATGGAGGATGGACCTCAATCTGTCTAAGTGTGGGCTTCTGTCATTCACGAGAAGCTCCAAGCCTCTGCTGACCACATACCAACTGAAGGATGTGCCTGTCAAAACGACTGAGTCACAGAAGGACCTTGTTGTTAGAGGTCTGCACGGGTCGGATTTTTCAGTCCCGCTCCTGCCCGCGCCCGCATTGTGCAGTCCCGCTCCCGCCCGCGCCCGCAAAGAATTATGATTTTCAGTCCCGCTCCCGCCCGCGCCCACAAAAAAATTATGATTTTCAGTCCCGCTCCCGTCCGCGCCTGCCATATTTTGTCCCGCTCCCGCCCGCAAATCCCGCATGATGCAGACGTTCACGTTATTTCTCAGGAAAGTTCTTGTCTTGACACAGCATGATGGTGCCCCACCCCCTACTTTGAGTGGATTTGAACATAAATATCTACAGCTCACGTTCGCTATTATTTACCTTGTTTCTGAATTCAGCATGTAGTGTCTCTAATAATAATAATAATTAGTGCTGTCAAGTGATTAAAATATTTAATTGCGAATCGCACATTTTTATCACATGAGAAACCATTGTAATTCTCTGATCAGCATAAAAAAGTGAATGGGCTTGCTTTGTACCAATGGTGTGTTTTTTTTTTTTTATTGCAAAGCAGAGCTAGTAAGAGAAGTGAATTGATTTACTGCTTGAGTTAGTCTACGACTCTAATCAGAGAGACAGGTTACAGTGACGGTAGGCTTGACTCAATGCTATCCCAGAAATCCTTCCTGTAATATGCAAATTTGGCCGCCTCTGATTGGACAGCCAAATTTGCATATTACAGGAAGGATTTCTGGGATAGCATTGAGTCAAGCCTACCGTCACTGTGTAACCTGTCTCTTTGATTAGAGTTCTAGACTAACGCAAGCAGTAAATCACTTCACTCATGGTTCTCTTGCTAGCTGGGTGTGAACTGCGAGTCATTAGAGTGATCAAAGGATTTCCCGTTAGGGTGATCAATGGCAAATTTAAGATGCCATTCCTCACGCAATCTGACTCTCTCTGCAAATTTAGGCATCTTAAAATGTTTTTATTAATGCCAAATAAAATATCCAGCACAAATTATATATGATAGACATAAATTAATAATTTATAAATTTTATTTCAAACACGTTTTTAGTTAGCGGGACTGCAGCTTATCACCACTCCCGCCCGCTCCGCATATGTGCACTCCCGCTCCCGCCCGCGCGTGCATAATGTGCACTTTTGGTCCCGCCCGCGCCCGCAATGAGCTTTCAAAATTTGTCCCATGCCACACTGCTTTGCGGCGGGTCCCGCAAGTCCCGCGGGACTCCCGCGGGAGTGCAGGGCTCTACTTGGTGTTACAGTCACGCCATATCTCAAGTGGAACTCTCATGTCCAATTGGTTTTAGCTAAAGTGAGTAAAATGTTGGGCTTTGTTAGAAGATCTACTTTTGAGGTTAGAGATATCAAGGTGTGGAAGTCACTTTACATCTGTCTGGTCAGAAGCTGTTTGGTGTACTGCTCTCAGGTCTGAGCTCCGCAATCAGTTATCCTGCTCTACTCAGTTGAGAGAATCCAGAGACGCACAACTAAGTATATTTTATCTCTTTTGTTTAGATCAGATGTTAACTACAAGGACAGATTGTTAAAGCTAGGACTCCTTCCTTTGTGTTACTGGCATGAGTACCTGGATCTTGTTTATCTTTTTAAATCTATGTCAGCAGACCATAATATTTCTATTAGCGTACCTAGAAGGTTTACTAGGCGATTAGATTTGTCTATGGGAACTATGTGAAATGTACTCGAGGCTAATACTGTAACTTTTCAGACCAGTTTTTATATTCGGGGTCCTAGAATCTGGAATATTTTATTTAAGGAATTTGAATCAATCACTTTCACAGTTTAAGAAGGACCTTTATATATATATATATATATATATATATATATATATATATATATATAGATAGATAGATAGATAGATAGATAGATAGATAGATAGATAGATAGATATAGATATATAAAATAGTAATTTAACTAGGCTTTATTTTGATATTGATAGACCACAAACTTTTAAATCTGTGTGTAAAATGTCATACATGTCAGCCAATCTCCACTCTCGGCACCAGTTTGTCAATGATATACTTCTAGGCCATTTTTTTCTAATATGTTTTATTTATTGTTGATTTATTTATTGTACTATTTAAATTTTTTGTAATTTTGCAGGACCTCAGGTACTGGAGCTTATTGCTCTGTTGATGGATTCCCTGCCATTTAATCAGCGAAGTTTATAAATAAAATAAAATAAAAAAAATAAATAAAATGAAATGCAGCCCAACAAAAAGTGGAGTTACTGTTACGACCCAAAAGTTTACTATGCTCCTATAACCACCTATCTAGAAGTGTTTTTCCACTTATACCACAACAGTTTTCCAGTAATGTTTTAAATTATTTAAATGCTTCAATAAATATAAAAAATAAATCCAAATAATAATACTTTTTTGTATCTGTTTACAGTTGCATTTATTGTTGATGAATGTCTGTGAAACAAGTTGATTCCTGTTATCACTTAGATTATAGCAGCTACAAACAGTCATTCTCTCACTTTCTCTTTAAGACAAAAAATGCAGAAGAGTCCAGTGAAAGAATGCTAGCAAAGATTTTCATATGAGCTAGCTACATAATGACCGCAAGTTGGCCTAGTGGTTAGCATGTCCACCTTTCAACCAGGAGATCACGACTTGTACTTGCGGTCAGGTCATACCAAAGACCATCATGAAAAATGGTACCTACTACCATCTGGCAAGGTACGCTGCAATACAGATGTGAGTGGGGAAGTCAAACTCTTGCGGTTATCAGAGGACCCGCCCCCCACTGTAACCCTAGCTGTATAGGTGAGAAGCCGAGGGCTATCGAAATGGAGATCGGTGCCACACCCATACGCTTTAAAGAACTGGTTAGTACTGGGACAGGAGACTGCCTGGGAAGACCAGATTCTGGCGTGAGAGGGACTTTGACTAGCTACATAATGCCACTTTACAAATTTATTACATAGGCTGGTAACCTAGCTAGTTATCTTTAAAAGATGTGTAATGCTGTTATCTAATGTTGCCAAAATAAGAGGAACACAGAAGCCACCCATGATGCACACTGAATAAAACGCAGAAGTGCAGAATGTCAGCTGAGTTTATATAATAGCTTAATGATTAGGCCTATGTAGCTAACTAGAATGCTGTACATTAATTGAAGTAACAGAGAAATTTTAGTTGTTTGAGTTTGTAAGACTCAGAAAATTGATGAGACGTAGTACTGGGCAGTTTTTAATACGTTTGCATCATGTCTGCACCGGCTTGCACTCAAGACTCCACTCGCAGGGTGCGCAGTGGCCTCCAAATATGGCTGCTGTGAACTACAATAACCAACCTGTACCGCACTGCCCTCCATTTTCAGAATCCTGATTATTACTAATACCTGTTCCCAATCACACCTCATCACCTCTGGGTATAAAAGGACTCACAGTTTCACAGTCATTTTGCAAAGTAAATGCTCAGTGGTCCTTTGCCTGACTTTACCAAGGATTATTACTTGTGCCGATTTTCTGGTTTTTGACAGAGTTCTGTATTTTGATTTTCATCCTCTGTCTTTACCTGTGATATCCTGTTTGTGCCTCGCCTGACCATAGTCTATTTGTTGAGTCTGCCTTTGTCTTACAATTTGGATTTGTTTGCCAGCTTTGCCTTGAATAAACTCTCTGCCACTTTTACATCCACCTGTCCCCTGCATTCCTGACAGATGACTTCACCATCACCATGGATGCAGCAGACAAGAAAAGGCATGCTGCTTTATCTGCACAGGGGTGTCTCCTGGGAGAACAACAGCAGCATATGGATGAAATAGATGTCTACACTGCTGCTGTTTCACAGGCACTCCTAGCATGCCCAGTGCCAGTTAAGAGCTCCAGCACACTTATTTCATTGCCTAACTAGAAAAGCACTCGGAGAGCGCAAACCTCCGCCAAGAATCCTTTAAAAAAAATCTGGGATCCAGAAGGTGATCCGGATCACCGCCAAAATTTAATGGATTGTTACTGTACTTGTGCCCAGTCACACCTCTGGAAAAAATTTCAGAGCAACCCATTCACAACTTTTTCCATAATGTTGCTAACCAACAAACAAACCAACGCTACCGAAAACATAACCTCCTTGGTGGAGGTAATAAGTTCTCAGGAGGAGTATCCGACTACAGTGGTACTTGAAAGTTTGTGAACCCTTCAGAATTTTCTATATTTCTGCACGAATATGACCTAAAACATCATCAGATTTTCACACAAGTCCTAAAAGTAGATAAAGAGAACCCAGTTAAACAAATGAGACAAAAATATTATACTTGGTCATTTATTTATTGAGGAAAATGATCCAATATTACATATCTGAGTGGCAAAAGTATGTGAACCTTTGCTTTCAGTATCTGGTGTGACCCCCTTGTGCAGCAATAACTGCAGCTAAATGTTTGCGGTAACTGTTGATCAGTCCTGCACACCGGCTTGGAGGAATTTTAGCCCATTCCTCCATACAGAACAGCTTCAACTCTGGGATGTTGGTGGGTTTCCTCACATGAACTGCTCACTTCAGGTCCTTCCACAACATTTCCATTGGATTAAGGTCAGGACTTTGACTTGGCCATTCCAAAACATTAACTTTATTCTTCTTTAACCATTCTTTAGTAGAACGACTTGTGTGCTTAGGGTCGTTGTCTTGCTGCATGACCCACCTTCTCTTGAGATTCAGTTCATGGACAGATGTCCTGACATTTTCCTTTAGAATTCGCTGGTATAATTCAGAATTCATTGTTCCATCAATGATGGCAAGCCATCCTGGCCCAGGTGCAGCAAAACAGGCCCAACCCATGATACTACCACCACCATGGTTCACAAATGGGATAAGGTTCTTATGCTGGAATGCAGTGTTTTCCTTTCTCCAAACATAACGCTTCTCATTTAAACCAAAAAGTTCTATTTTGGTCTCATCTGTCCACAAAACATTTTTTCCAATAGCCTTCTGGCTTGTCCACATGATCTTTAGCAAACTGCAGATGAGCAGCAATGTTCTTTTTGGAGAGCAGTGGTTTTCTCCTTGCAACCCTGCCATGCACACCATTGTTGTTCAGTGTTCTCCTGATGGTTGACTCATGAACATTAACATTAGCCAATGTGAAAGGGGCCTTCAGTTGCTTAGAAGTTACCCTGGGGTCCTTTGTGACCTCGCCGACTATTACGCGCCTTGCTCTTGGAGTGATCTTTGTTGGTCAACCACTCCTGGGGAGGGTAACAATGGTCTTGATTTTCCTCCATTTGTACACAGTCTGTCTGATGGTGGATTGGTGGAGTCCAAACTCTTTAGAGATGGTTTTGGAACCCTTTCCAGCCTGATGAGCATCAACAACGCTTTTTCTGAGGTCCTCAGAAATCTCCTTTGTTCGTGCCATGATACACTTCCACAAACATGTGTTGTGAAGATCAGACTTTGATAGATCCCTGTTCTTTAAATAAAACAGGGTGGCCACTCACACCTGATTGTCATCCCATTGATTGAAAACACCTGACTAATTTCACCTTCAAATTAACTGCTAATCCTAGAGGTTCACATACTTTTGCCACTCACAGATATAATATTGGATCATTCTCCTCAATAAATAAATGACCAAGTATAATATTAATTTTTGTCTCATTTGTTTAACTGGGTTCTCTTTAGCTACTTTTAGGACTTGTGTGAAAATCTGATGATGTTTTAAGTCATATTTATGCAGAAATATAGAAAATTCGAAAGGGTTCACAAACTTTCAAGCACCACTGTACAAGGGATTCCTGCTGCAATGCTCCCTGTTCTTCACAGCCCAAATACGGACCATGGATCAGCAGAAAATAGGGCAGTTTATCAACTTACTCACTGGGAAAGCATTCAAGTGGGCAACCAAGGTATAGAAGCAGGGCGGTGAGCTGACCACCTCTTATGAGCACTTTGTTTCGCTGGGTCTTCGATCACAGTCCCAAAAGAGTGGAGATTGGTGAAGAGCTGCTTTCTATTATGCAAGGGAGGAGATGCATTGTGGAATATGTGCTGGAGTCCCACACGTTCACAGCTGGAAGTGGCTGGAATGAGCCAGCACTAAAAGCAGCATTTCATTCTACTATCTACATTTAAATATGTCTTCACCAGCTGGATACACACATGTATCAAAGCCATGTCTCACAGGGAAAGGTGGAGGTCTAGCTGCAATTTCCCAATGTGGTTTGAAGCTTAAAGAGATTGTTTGTTTGTTTTTCATGATGTTACATCTTGTGAATATCTGGCTTTAAAAACCTCCACTCCCACACTGATGTTGCTACTCTTAATCTATCGATCTCCCAAATCATCGCCATCTCTTTTTCTCTCTGAACTGAATGAACTGCTAACTGTAGCCTCATCTGTCTGTACCGCTATCACTCTTCTGGGTGACTTTAATATTCATGTTGACGCTAGTTGCTCCCTGACTGATGAGCTCTTGACTGTCTTTGAATGTTTTGGTTGAACTCAGCATGTTGACTTTCCCACACATAATCCTGGTCATATACTTGACTTGCTTTGCTCTACTGGTAGGTTTTACTGACCACAGGTTGATTGAGTGTTGTCTCAGTGTGCCTTCTTCTAAACTTCCTCTGCGTTCTACTGTCTCTTTCCATAATCTTTCTTCTATTGATGTGCATTCTTTCTCTGCCTCTCTCCTCTCTTCTTTTTGTAAATTTGCTGAGGTTTCCTCTCCTGATGATACAGTTGCTATTTACAATAATACTATATCTAACATGTCAGCCCTGTGATGACCTGGCGACTTGTCCAGGGTGTACCCCGCCTTTCGCCCGTAGTCAGCTGGGATAGGCTCCAGCTCGCCTGCGATCCTGTAGAACAGAATAAAGCGGCTAGAGGTAATGAGATGAGATAAGACTATATCTAACACACTTAACACTTTCGCTCCCCTTAAAACTAGACAGGTCTCCGTGAATCGCACCTCTCCTTGGTTCACCTCTGAGCTTAGGGCCATGAAGGCCAAGGGAAGGCGGCTAGAGCATCTTTATAGGAAAACTGGCCTTACTATTCATCTTTCACTCTTCTCTAAACACATAGTAAAGTACAAGGATGCTCTTAACACTGCCCATTCCTCTTACTACACTAACATCATTAAGAGGCAACTACAGACCCAAAACTCTGTTTAATACAAAAAATAAACTTCTTCAGCCTCCTTCCTCAACCACTCCCAGTTCCCCTGCTCAGTGTCAGGCTTTTTTGGATTTTTTCATGGATAAACTTGACAGTATTTACCAACACTTTCATTCTGAAATTCATTCTTCTGTCTCGCAAGTAGCTCTTTCTCATAAAGCTGACTGCTGTCTCTCTGCTTTCTCTCCTCTTGATTCTTCTAAAGTATCGGAAATTATGACTAGGTCCTCCTCCTCCTCATGTCTGCTGGACCCGGCACCCACTGCACTTCTTAAATCCCGTGTATCTGCTATCTCCCCTTATATTGCTCATATGATTAATCAGTGTTTTGCTTTAGGCACTGTTCCCACCTCCCTCAAAATTGCTTCAGTTACACCAATGCTAAAGAAACCTGGTCTAGATTCTCTTTCACTGTCTAATTACAGACCCATTTCAAATCTCCCTTTCCTAGCTAAAGTAATGGAGCGAGTTGTAGCCTCTCAGCTGCATACTTTCCTTGCTCAAAATGATCTCTATGAACCCTTTCAGTCAGGCTTTTGCAATCTGCACAGCACTGAATCTGCTCTCTTAAGAGTTGTTAATGACCTCCTGCTCTCAACTGATGCTGATCATCTCAATGTCCTTGCTCTCTTGGACCTCACAGCTGCCTTTGACACCGTACATCATGAGAGACTCATTTCCAGACTATCTTCTTTTGGCATTACTGGCTTAGCTTTAGCCTGGTTTCAGTCATATCTAGCAAACAGGCAGCAGTTCATCTCTATTGGTGTTCATAAATCATCCACTGTTACTGTTGCTCAAGGTGTGCCTCAGGGTTCTGTCCTTGATCCCCTTCTTTTTATATTATATATTTCTCCTATAGGCCAGATTATTCATAACCATGGCCTTAACTTTCATTGTTATGCTGATGGCATTCAAATCTACATCACTATCACCCCTTCCATAGCCTCTGTTCAGCTGCTAAGGACTTGCATCACTGACCTTAAGCAATGGTTGCATAAGAACTGCCTTAAACTTAATGCTAGCAAAATGGAGGTTCTATTCGTAGGTACCAAAAGACAGGTTCTGAACTTTTCCAATTTCACTATTGATGTTGGTGTGTCTATTAGTCCTTCCAAAGTTATAAAAAACCTTGGAGTTCTCTTTGACTCCACCCTTACGTTTGAACCCCATTTTAAACTTATTACTAAGAATGCTTTCTTTCACCTCCACAATATTGCACATCTCTGCCCTTTTGTCTTTGAAACTGATGCCAAAATGTTGGTCAATGCGTTTATCTTTTCTCATCTTGACTATTGCAATTCTCTCTTTTATGGTCTCCCTGCCACATTGCTCAATCGCCTGCAGTACAGCCAAAACTCTGCAGCAAGAGTCCTCACACTCCCCAAGCGCACTGCCCACATCACTCCTGTTTTACAGCAACTGCATTGGTTGCCAGTTATCTCTCGGATTAAATACAAAATCTTGCAATTAACCTATAAAGCTCTTCATGGTCTCGCCCCTTCCTATCTCTATGAGCTAATTCATTTGTACTGTCCCTCCTGCTCCCTCAGATCTTCTGTCTGTGGACTTTTGACTGTCCCACATTTTAAACTGGCATCTATGGGTGGCAGATCATTCAGTGTTGCTGCTCCTAAACTTTGGAACTCATTACTACAATCGCTTTGTGACTCTTCCACGCTCTCTTCCTTAAAAGCTAATTTGAAAACTTTCCTCTTTACCTCACACTACTCTTCCTAGTGTGGCCTTTTTTGTGTGTGTGTGTGTAACTCCTGTGTAAAGCATCCTTGGGTTTGTGAAAGATGCTATATAAATTGAAATTATTTATTTATTTATTTATTTTTATTCATGGCGGCACGGTGGTGTAGTGGTTAGCGCTGTCGCCTCACAGCAAGAAGGTCCGGGTTCGAGCCCCATGGCCAGCGAGGGCCTTTCTGTGTGGAGTTTGCATGTTCTCCCCGTGTCCGCGTGGGTTTCCTCCGGGTGCTCCGGTTTCCCCCACAGTCCAAAGACATGCAGGTTAGGTTAACTGGTGACTCTAAATTGAGCGTAGGTGTGAATGTGAGTGTGAATGGTTGTCTGTGTCTATGTGTCAGCCCTGTGATGACCTGGTGACTTGTCCAGGGTGTACCCCGCCTTTTGCCCATAGTCAGCTGGGATAGGCTCCAGCTTGCCTGCGACCCTGTAGAAGGATAAAGCGGCTAGAGATAATGAGATGAGATTTTTATTCAAGGGCTTGACCCTCAAGTTCTCAGTGAAATAGCATGTTGAGATGATAAAGCCACCTTGGACTCAGTCATTGACATGTCCATCCAACACGATAACCTCCTCCAAAAACAACCGTCACTACAAAACCCCACATCTGATGCACCTGTCACAGAAACCTCAGAACCCATGGAGATCTCTCACACCAGAGTGGCTCACTCAGAATGTAAATGAAGGCATAAGGAGGGACTCTGCTTTTACTGTGGAGAAGTCACATATCTTCTGGCACACTGCCCTTCTCATCTAGGAGGCTCAAGGATACCCGCTGTGGCTGACAAAGTTCCAAGCACTGCTAGCCCTCTCCCAGTGAGTCTATTGAAACATTTTCCTTTCAAGTAATTTAAGATTGATGTATTGATAAGACTCAGATTCAGCGCATGTTCTCTCTGCTCTGATAGATTTAGGAGCCATGGGCAACTTCATGGACAGTGAGATCACGCAGAAACTTGCAATGTGCCCATGCAAAAACTCCAGCAGACACTAAGCATCAGGGCCATTGAGGGTGGACCCATTGGAGAGTGGTTCATCACATGTGCCAAACCCCTCACTCTCCAAGTTAGTGCACTGCACCATGAGACCATTTCCTTCCTCATCACCAAGACTCAGAACCAGGCCATCATTCAGGAGTTCCCATGATTACAACACCACGACCCTCAGATCTCCTGGCAGGACAGAGAGATTCTGCAGTGGCACACATCTTGCATACAACATTGTCTCCATCTTCCTAAGCACTCAGTTCCTTCCACCACTGTGGAAAGCTTGGATATCTCCACAAAGGTCCACATTGCTGAGTGTTACCAGATGCACATGGAGGTCTTCAGCAAGGGTAAAGCCAGTGGGCTCCCTTCTCATTGTCCATACTATTGTGCCATAGAGCTTCTTCCTGGCACCATGCCTCCTCACTACTGAATCTACCCTCTCACCATCTTGGAACAAAAAGCTATGGAGGATTATATGTAGGAGGTTTTACAGCAGAGATGCATACATCCCTCCATGTCACCTGCATCTGCTGAGTTTTTCTTCATGGAGAAAAAGAGAGGGGACCTCAGGCCGCGCATTGACTACTGCAGCCTGAATCAGATCATGCTGAAATATCCATACCCCTTGCCTTTAGTTTCATCAGTCCTTGAAGAATTTTGATCTGCCAAGGTATTCACTAAGCTGGACCTTTGTAATGCCTGCAACTTGGTGCGTATCCATGAGGGTGATGAGTGGAAGACAGTGTTCAGCACCACATCTGGCCACTATGAGTACTGCATCATGCCGTATGGACTATCTTACACGCCAAGCATGTTCCAGTACTTGGTCAATGATGTACTGAGGGACATGCTCGGCAAGATTGTCATTGCCTATATAGATGATATCCTCATCTACTCTCCAGTCCAAGAAACCCATGAGGTCCACGTCAAAGAGGTCCTAACTAAACTACTGGACAATCACCTATTTGTGAAAGCAGAGAAATGAGAGTTCCATGTCACACAAATTTCCTTCTTGGACTAAATTATCAGTGTGAAGGGAGAAAACATGGACCAAGACAAAGTCACAGCACTTACCACATGGTCTACCCTCACCACTCACACACTCACTATCCTTTTAACATCTGCTTCCACTTCTAGTGGGTAAGACACTGCATGGTATTTCTTTAGCAGTCTTCTCCACTCCTTTCTGTCAGTTGCATCCATAGCAGTGAGGCCCATTAAATGCAGATCATCCTTGATCACCTCCATCCAAGTGTTTCGAGGTCTCCCTCTACGCCTGTGGCCATCCACCTGGAAACTTTGGAAGGTGTTGACATAGGCTGACCTATGCTGAGTATGACCAAACTAGTGCAGGCACCTGCATCTGATTTCCATCTCAAGATCCACTAGCTTAAGTCTTGAATGCAGGATATTTGAGTTCACGTCATCTGTAGGCTTCATGCCACACATCCACTGGAGCATTACTTGCTCATTCCTCTCAAGGCATGCCAAGTCCATCTTTTTCATAGGCCAGCTCTCACTGGCATAGAGTATGGCACCCTGATGCAGCAGTTGTATACTCTGCCACGTGTATGGAGAGATGGGGCTTTGTTGGTTAGCAGGGGCAAAAGTTCTCTAAACTTGCCCCATGCAGCTCTAACTCTTATGATGGTGGCAGCTTTGCAGCCCCCACCAGCACAAAGAGTGTCACCTAGATAACAGTAGGTGTCCACCACATCAAGACGGTGCTCCCTGACCATCACATAGTTACATGGTCTTCCATCGATGGGACGGGCTATGCCCAGACATCTACCCTCACCACTGTCAAAGAAGTACAACATTTCCTGGGATTTGACAACTTCTGTCGGCGATTCATCAGGGGCTTCAGCTTCATTGCCACCCCACTCACCAGCCTACTTAAAAAGGGATCCAAGTGCCTGCAGTGGAATCCTGAGGTAGAAAAAGCCTTCAGCCAGCTTAAGACAGCTGCCCCCCATCTCATGTATGTTCCTCCATGTCTCCAAGGCCAGCTGATCACTTGGGTGCATACTACTCCTGCAACTGGGCACCTGGGCAGCCAATGTACTTATCAACTGTTCAAAACTAAGTACTGGCCATTCTTGTTCAACAGTATGGGGTTTCCATATTTTTTGTTTTAAAATGCTCCACATATTCTCTATTGGGGACAGAGGGAATAGGTACCCTCTTCTTCCATAGCCATGCCTTTGTACTGTGTGCAGAATGTAGTTTTACATTGTCTTGTTGAAATCTCCCTTGAAAAGATGGCATCTTGAAGGCAGCATATGTTGCTCCAAAATCTCAATGTACTTTTCTACATTAATGCTCCATCAGAGAAGTGTAAGTTACCTTTGCCAAGGGTACTGACACAACCCCATACCATGACACACCCTGGCTTTTGGACTTGTTCCTGGTAACAGTCTGGATGGTCTTTTTTGTATTTGATCTGGAGCACACGGTGTCCATTTCTTCCAAAAAAGACCTGGAATACTGATTCGTCTGACCACAATACACGTTTCCACCGTGTGATGGTCCATCCCAGATGCCTCCCAGAGAACTCGATGGCACTTCTGGACACAGTTAACATAAGGCCTCCTTTTTGCACAGTAAAATTGTAACTGGTGTTTGTGAATATAACTCCATATTGTAGCTTGATAAAGGTTTGCCAAAGTAATCCCAAGCCCATGTGGTTCTGTCAGCTATAGATGAATGACGGTTCTGAATGCAGTACCGTCTGAGGGACTGGAGATCACGGGAATTCTTCCAGATTCCTTGAATCGTTTAATGATATTATGCACCATAGAGGGTCAAATATCCAAATCCCTATCTATCTTTCTTTGAGGAAAATTGTTTTCAAACATTTCAGTAATTTTCTCATGCATTTGTTGACAAACTGGAGATCCTGAGCACATCTTTGCTGCTCAAAGTCTAAGCCTTTCCTTGGTACTGATTTTGTACCAAATTACTGTATGATGACAGTCACCTGTTGACATTACCTGTTTCCACTTACATCATTATTTAATTGTTTTACCTCATTACTAGCCCTAAATTGCCCTTGTCCCAATTTTTTTTGAATGTGTTGCAGGCCTGATACACAGGAATGGATGTACATTAAGAAATGAAGTAAAGCTGACCAGATGAAACATGAAATATCTTGGGTTCATTCTGCCTTCAATGAAATACAAGTCAAAGGAAATTTAAAAATCACTGTTTTTTATATTTATTTATTTATTTATTTATTACATTTTCCATACTATCCCAACCATTCCTGATTTGGGGTTATAGATGCCACTATTAAAACAGCTTTTCATATACAGTGCCAGGCATACAGTATGTTTAGCAAATATACTAATTTACTAGTTTGCCCGTCTCATAATAATAGTGAAGTTACCAAGACTATCAAATAATACTTACAGAATTAAACAGATACCACACAGTTTGAACAAATCAGTGTGTCTTGTTTTTTTATGTCCTTATAACATATTCTATGGTGCTAGAAATAATCACCAGTTGTCATTATGACGTTAGAAGCCTAGTAATATAGGAGATGAATAAAGCTTGAGAATTGGTTAGAATACTAGTTTCTAGTTAGTTCTAGTTAGGTGTTGAATGTGTAAGAGGCGTAAATCTGCGTGCTGTCCTTGTTCCATGCGACATTTTTTTACTTCCAGTGAACAAGCATTCAAGCGTCAGCTTTTGTCCCTTTTGGAGGGACTGGTGAGATAGACTCTTCACAAAACAGGTAGGTCCTGAGATGGACATCATCAAACCAGTCTCACATGACTGCCATAATGACAGATAAATTGTCTTCCTTGGGTAGTATTCCCAGTGTTATATTAGCACAATTGAACTCACACTGGTAGATGTACAAGTCATATATCAAAGATTGTTCAAAGACAGTTCCATAGGAATTGACATTTCACAAGAGTGACACTTCACAAGAGCGTCAGTTGGTTGATAAAATATGATGCAGTAGAAAATAGAAAGAATCCAAAGTTATACGAACCTGTCACTGTTGTCACATTGGCATGACAGATGTCCGTTCCGTAGGAATTTGAGACTTCACAAGAGTATTTTCCTGGAGTTTCTTTATTACACTCATGTAGGCACTCCAAGATACTTGAATTTTCTGTCACTGTTGTGTTATATCTGTACGAGGCATACAGCTGCTTTCCATCTTTGTACCACGTTACAAACAACTTTGGAGCTCCAGTGAAAATGCATTGAAGCCTCAGTTTACTGGTAATTGGGAATACTGTGTCATTCAACCTCTTCAGGAAGCATGGAGGTTCTAAGAAGGGCAGCAGATTCAATATTTTTGTCAAAACAGCAAGCACCAGATGTAAAGGTTTCACAGCATCCTTAGCCATCCTCAGCAACATGCTAGCATTAAAGAGCAAATCATTCCTCATTGCTTTCCACAAAGGAAATCCATGTCGAAGAGATATAATATACTTCAAACTTTTCAGAAATGCGTGCAGACCAAAAGACAAATGGAGAGAAGATGATCCAAGCATATCCACAAAAACAAGCACTAGAAAACCTTAAGACACATGCTCCCGGTCATGGTCAAACTGAGACCTTTCATCACACCACATCACAACTTGTAGTACAGCAGCACAGACAAGAGCATCATTCCAGGCATCATGCTGTCCTACACTGCAATATCAACTAGCTCTCGAAGGAAGTTACATGATTTAAGACTTTACAAAAGTAAGATACCAAAATTACTTTAAAAAATGTAGGCAAGCATCTTCTTGAGTCATGTACAATGTGCAAACCTGCAACTGTTTTCACTTGAGCATGGCAGATAGTATCAGTTCCATATGCATTTGACACGTCACAAGAGTATTTTCCAGAGGTTTCTTTATTGGAACTATGCAGGCACTCAAAGATGCATGAGTTTGGTGTGACTTTGGTATTGTATCTTTAAGAGGTGTAGAGTTGCCTGGTATCCTTGTGCCAAGTTACAAAAAGTTTTGGTGCTCCAATAAACGCACATTCAAGTTTTAATAGCTGCTTCATTGGTATATAAAGGTCTGTCAACTTATTCACAAAGAGACAGCTTCAGTGATGAATACCCAACTTCACATGGCCTGGACACAGTCACTGTGGAATCCGTGTAGGAGCCTTACTTGACCAAATAAAGATTTTCAAGACAGTCCATTCAAGCTGACTTGATCCAGTATTGATCGCCTAAGATTTTGGTGTAACAGTTATGCTTTAGGTGGCTGTTCCAGTATTTTTCTGAGCTGGTAAATGTAGACCATCTTCATAGCTTCGTGATATATCTCAGTTCAAGAATTTTATGAGGTGTCAGTGAGCAATAAATAATGCCTTTACTTATTTTTTTTTCTCCTTGGAGTCATTCCCTTATGTATTTTGCATGAATGTTTAGCAAAGACAATTGGCTTCCACTGTGTTATGCTTGAATCATGCCAGTAAAATTACTCATATACATCACATAAAATTGCACTCAGTTGGTTTCACCGTTTCTTGGGTCTTTATCTGAACATGAACTGATATTAGTTTCCTCCTTAGTTCCAAAATTTCTGGACAGCTTTATCCAAAATGAAACTTGGAATTGCACTGAAACCATGGCCTAATGGTTAGAGAAGCAGCTTTGGGACCAAAAGGTTGTCAGTTCAATTCCCTGGGCCCAAAGGAATGGTTGAAGTGCCCTTGAGCAAAGCACCTAACCCCCAACTGCTCCCCAGGTTGCCCTGGGTATGTTACATGTTGCTCTGGATAAGAGCATCTGCTAAATGCCATTAATGTAATGAATTGTTCTGCTTGTTGTTGCAGTCGCATGGTTCTAATCAGAAACACTTTGATATTGCAGGTTGATCACACCATTAAAGCTGCGTTGATCATGCAAAATCCTTAAACTGCGAGATGCTTGTTAGCAGATTATAGCTTGAAACTATGGCCTGCACTGGATGTTAGTTACAACATACTGGTTAGCATGAGGAAAACCAGCATAGGCTACTATTTCTCTGACATACTAACCTCTCAACCCAGCAACTGATTCTGAAGACATCTTTCCAACTGTATTTGACAAGCAATACTGGTATTCCTCAACATCTGATCTTTCAAACGAATGTAATTTCAAATGTTCAACTGAATCTTGAAAAACAAGTGCATGTTTTTTGTCCAAAGGAAGTGGTTTCATGTTATTAAACCAGTTAACTCCAAACGGGGCAGTACCAATAACCTCACACTGAAACACAGCAGTTGGTCCCCTTTCTACATCCAGCATTTGTAGGGAGGGAGGTTCTAGAAATCAAAATAAAAAAAATCTCATCGTGATAATGTGAAAAGCCTTATAGTCAGTGTATTAATCTTAGAGGACCATATTCAGAGTTGGTTATTTAAGTTCATGAAAGTTGGTGACTTGATTTCTGCAGCTGCTTAAATAATTTTTCTGCAAGCCTGATTCAGTTGACTTGCATGTAGTTCACACCTGTGGTTGCCAGATTTTTCAGTATCATCTAGATCACCACCATTAAACACAAGCACATGCTTTTACTGTATGCCTGAAAATATCAGGGATCGTAAATGCAAACTGTCAAGGAAGACTGGTTTCTTATTTTGCTCTCAAATAAATGATGCAACAAAGAAGCAATGCACAATTTAAATTTATAAAAAGGCATGGCATCTAGTAGGTGTCTAGTATTTGCCAACATATTATCTATGAATTGTCCTAGTTGTAATTATTACATTAATAGGGGAAGGATGTTAATTGGGACGAAAGTCCTGTTTCATTCTCCTCTCACAAATTGTATTATATGCCTATAAATTCCATCCATCTATCCATTATCTATAGCCGCTCATCCTGTACAGTGTTGCAGGTAAGCTGGAGCCTGTCCCAGCTGACTATGGGCAAGAGGTGGGGTACACCACGGACAAGTTACCAGGTCATCGCAGGGCTTGCCTATAAATATATATTTTTTTAATTAACTTTAAAAGAGGAAGCCATGGCCCAATGGTTAGAGAAGGGGGTTTGGGCCCAAAAGGTCACCAGTTCAATTCCCTGGACCAGCAGGAATAGCTGAAGTACCCTTGAGCAAGGTGCCTGACCTCCAACATTTAAGTGTGTCTGCTGAATGTAACTTCTCTCTCATATATATATATATTCCAATTTGTTTTCCTTTATTTTGTTTCTAGCCTTAACTTTACTTCTGTAACCACATGACAAATAAACTAAATTAAATTAGACAGATAGGGAGATAGACAGATTTACTTTCTTGACCCAAAGCTGAGATTTTTTTTTTTGAGAGATAGATTTAATCCCTGTAAATGTATTTTAATTTAACAATAATTATTTGAATTATTATTTAATTATTCTGTGGGGGGTGCTTCGGGAGTATGGGGTTCGGGGCTCTTTGCTAAGGGCTGTCCGGTCCCTGTACGAACGGAGCAGGAGTCTGGTTCGCATTGCCGGCAGTAAGTCAGACCTGTTCCCAGTGCATGTTGGACTCCGGCAGGGCTGCCCTTTGTCACCGGTTCTGTTCATAATTTTTATGGACAGAATTTCTAGGCGCAGCCAGGGGCCGGAAGGAATCCTGTTTGGGAACCACAGGATTTCATCTCTGCTTTTTGCAGATGATGTTGTCCTGTTGGCTTCTGCAAACCAGGACCTTCAGCATGCACTGGGGCGGTTTGCAGTTGAGTGTGAAGCGGCTGGGATGAGAATCAGCACCTCCAAGTCTGAGGCCATGGTTCTCGATCGGAAAAGGGTGGCTTGCCCTCTCCAGGTTGGTGGAGAAGTCCTGCCTCAAGTGGAGAAGTTTAAGTATCTCGGGATCTTGTTCACGAGTGAGGGAAGGATAGAGTGTGAGATTGACAGGCGGATCGGTGCAGCCTCTGCAGTGATGCGGTCGCTTTACCGGTCCGTCGTGGTGAAGAAGGAGCTGAGCCAAAAGGCAAAGCTCTCGATTTACCGGTCGATCTACGTTCCGACTCTCACCTATGGTCATGAGCTTTGGGTAATGACCAAAAGAAGAAGATCACGGATACAAGCGGACGAAATGAGTTTCCTTCGCAGGGTGGCTGGGCGCTCCCTTAGAGATAGGGTGAGAAGTACAGTCACTCGGGAGGAGCTCGGAGTAGAGCCGCTGCTCCTCCACATCGAGAGGAATCAGCTGAGGTGGCTCGGGCATCTCTTTCGGATGCCTCCTGGACGCCTCCCTGGGGAGGTGTTCCAGGCATGTCTCCCCGGGAGGAGGCCCCGGGGAAGACCCAGGACACGCTGGAGGGACTATGTCTCTCGGCTGGCCTGGGAACGCCTTGGTGTTCTTCCCGAGGAGCTGGCCGAGGTGTCTGGGGAAAGGGAAGTTTGGGCTTCCATGCTCAGACTGCTGCCTCTGCGACCCGGCCCCGGATAAGTGGAAGAAGACGAGATTATTTAATTATACTTCCTCTAATTATTTGGCAATTAAATAATTAGCACTTGATTCAGCACATCCTATTTCACATTTTATTCATTTATTTTTTTTATTCAGAAGCTTTTCTTTTTTTTCCAGTATAGTATAGCCACAATATACGTACTAAATCAAGTTCATGAACTTGTAATGTGTGCATGGGATGCAGACTGTTTATCATTCTTTCATTTTGCAAAATAATTGGCATTATTTAATTAAATTAACAATGATTTTTGTTAAATTGAAGCACTCTCCTATAGAAAACAGATCCAAAGTTTGAAGGATAAGCTGACCAAGCACTGTGGGCTTAAGTGCTGTTCATAATGGTTATCTAAAAAAAAATAGGTCCTTAAAATAGGAAGGTCTCAGATAAAGATGCTGATTAAGATATCAAAAGTGTGCATAACTGAGACACGCCTCTGTTTTAGGAAAACTCCACGCAGACAATCCAGCACAACTGTTGGAGTAGTGTTTAAGAATGTAATCATGTCTCTGGCTTACATACAGCTGTGCACAACTGCGGTATTAAATCCTCACTATGCACACAGAAGTCAACTCTGAATATGGCCCATAGTTGTCCTTAATTAGCTAATAACAACCACTGTCTTTTTGTAGCCTCAGTACTGCAACTCACAATAAATAAATAAATAAATAAAAATACTGCATTTTGTTTGTCCAGTGGCTGAAATGAACAAAGAACATTCCAAGATACCACACATCCCTTGTTTTTCTTCTATTTTCCCTTATTTTTGGCCATCATTTAGCATGAGCATTTTGAAGTCACTGCTTATTTGGTAAGCGTGTTGGCATCTATGCTCAAAACTCCTCAAATATTGGTGGGGATCAAAGTGAATTTGAATACTATAATGGCAGTCAGAATAAACTAAGATTATATGAAAGGAAGGATCTTTTAAAGCATGACTGAACACCTACCCTTATATAACTAATATCTATAAGTGTCAAGAAATCACAACATACACAGAGATACACCACCAGGCATATGCGTACATAAACAAAAATGCAGAATACACCGAATATGACAAGTATTTACCTTGTCACAAATGTGTATTTCTATTATTAGGCTTAATATAGACCTATGTTATCACATACAGTACTGTGCAAAAGTCTTTGGCACCCTTTTTTTCATATAAACTTTGTTATAGATTTCTATTTTATGATTTCTACATTATCGAGTCAGTAAAAAACATTTTAGAGTCCAAAAGTTCGTTTTTTTCCAGCATAAAATTAAATGTTACAGAAAAAAAAAAGTTTGTATCTGAGCAGCGTATTCCATAAGAGCGCACTTTTCAGATGAAAAAGAAAGCATAATGAAGGCTGCTGGGTTTTGGTGTAAAATGAAGAAGTGAGTGTGACAGTCAAAGTGTCCAGAAGAACTGTGGCTGGTTCTGTAAGATGCTCAGGAAAACCTACACATCATTTCCACATAAAACTGACCTCACTGGACCTCAGACTAGTGTTTTTTTTTTTTTAAAGCAAAGGGTCGTCTCACACCAAATACTGACTTTGTTTCATTTATTATGGCTCACTGATGACTGTTTATAGTATTTTTCTTTTAATGCTGAAACATTTTTCATTATTTTTAAGCCATTTTTGGTCTCCAGCATTTCTTTACATGTGCCTCAGACTTTTGCACCTTTGTACTTGCTAATTACTCTATTTACAGTATTTCACTTGATGTGCTCTGTTGTTTGAGTTTATAATCCCCATGAATACACATTTTCTTACATTCTCCTGGCCAACTGATTTTAATGTTGGTTATGATATCCACTACACACTGTGGGATATTCAGTTTTATTCTATCCACATTCACTGGATATGAGCAATCGCGCGCTCTGATTGTCTACTCTACTACTAGGATATCAGCTCATACAACCCCAATTCCAAAAAAGTTGGGACAAAGTGCAAATTGTAAATAAAAACGGAATGCAATAATTTACAAATCTCAAAAACTGATATTGTATTCACAATAGAACATAGACAACATATCAAATGTCGAAAGTGAGACATTTTGAAATGTCATGCCAAATATTGGCTCATTTGAAATTTCATGACAGCAACACATCTCAAAAAAGTTGGGACGGGGCAATAAGAGGCTGGAAAAGTTAAAGGTACAAAAAAGGAACAGCTGGAGGACCAAATTGCAACTCATTAGGTCAATTGGCAATAGGTCATTAACATGACTGGGTATAAAAAGAGCATCTTGGAGTGGCAGCGGCTCTCAGAAGTAAAGATGGGAAGAGGATCACCAATCCCCCTAATTCTGCACCGACAAATAGTGGAGCAATATCAGAAAGGAGTTCGACAGTGTAAAATTGCAAAGAGTTTGAACATATCATCATCTACAGTGCATAATATCATCAAAAGATTCAGAGAATCTGGAAGAATCTCTGTGCGTAAGGGTCAAGGCCGGAAAACCATACTGGGTGCCCGTGATCTTCGGGCCCTTAGACGGCACTGCATCACATACAGGCATGCTTCTGTATTGGAAATCACAAAATGGGCTCAGGAATATTTCCAGAGAACATTATCTGTGAACACAATTCACCGTGCCATCCGCTGTTGCCAGCTAAAACTCTATAGTTCAAAGAAGCAGCCGTATCTAAACATGATCCAGAAGCGCAGACGTCTTCTCTGGACCAAGGCTCATTTAAAATGGACTGTGGCAAAGTGGAAAACTGTTCTGTGGTCAGACGAATCAAAGTTTGAAGTTCTTTATGGAAATCAGGGACGCCGTGTCATTCAGACTAAAGAGGAGAAGGACGACCCAAGTTGCTATCGGCGCTCAGTTCAGAAGCCTGCATCTCTGATGGTATGGGGTTGCATTAGTGCGTGTGGCATGGGCAGCTTACACATCTGGAAAGACACCATCAATGCTGAAAGGTATATCCAGGTTCTAGAGCAACATATGCTCCCATCCAGACGACGTCTCTTTCAGGGAAGACCTTGCATTTTCCAACATGACAATGCCAAACCACATACTGCATCAATTACAGCATCATGGCTGCGTAGAAGAAGGGTCCGGGTACTGAACTGGCCAGCCTGCAGTCCAGATCTTTCACCCATAGAAAACATTTGGCGCATCATAAAACGGAAGATACGACAAAAAAGACCTAAGACAGTTGAGCAACTAGAATCCTACATTAGACAAGAATGGGTTAACATTCCTATCCCTAAACTTGAGCAACTTGTCTCCTCAGTCCCCAGACGTTTACAGACTGTTGTAAAGAGAAAAGGGGATGTCTCACAGTGGGAAACATGGCCTTGTCCCAACTTTTTTGAGATGTGTTGTTGTCATGAAATTTAAAATCACCTAATTTTTCTCTTGAAATGATACATTTTCTCAGTTTAAACATTTGATATGTCATCTATGTTCTATTCTGAATAAAATATGGAATTTTGAAACTTCCACATCATTGCATTCCGTTTTTATTTACAATTTGTACTTTGTCCCAACTTTTTTGGAATCGGGGTTGCATACCATGAGTAGAGAAAAACAAAATGGTGAAGCTTATTGCTGAACCAACCGAGGATGAAATAAAAACTCTACTCAAAAACAAAACCCCAAAAAATACAAAAAAGCAACAAAATATGGAATAAAAGTATTTGATCATAAGAACGTATCTTTTTTTTATTTTTTCAAAAATTATTATTATTGCATTTTTCCAAATTGCTCCTGTCATTTTGCCGGTTTGTTTACATTCTAAGCGGAAATGATTTTGTCAGACGTTTTGTATAAAGTTTTTATTTATCGAATTTGAAAAAAAATGCTCGGTTTCTCAAAATCTGGTGAATGTGGGCAGAATAAAAGTTATTCCACTCAATCTTGTCATACACGGCTTATAGCCACAATCAGCTCATGTACGACTCGATTTTATGGAATAACTGTTAAATACTAAATGTACCAGTCTTTATTAATATAGCTTTATCTACAAAAGTAACATTTATACTGCTAGAAAAGGTACCAAGGGTATTTATTATAAGGTGAAGGTCATGAATTTAAGTTCATTCCATTTGGATTCTGTTTGTATGTCTTCAGGACACTTAATGCATGTCCTGAAGACATACAAACCTTGCTTTTGTGCCACACAAAGTTCTTTAGTGAGAACACAAGTAAAGTAAATTCTTCCACAAGTGTTGCTTACAAAGACAGGTGAAAAGAGTGTGATAAAAAAATATGAAGAAAAGATATTTTCCTTCAAAGATTATAAACAAGACCCACCAACTTTTATATTGTGAGACAGGACAAATCTGGAGTCATCAGAAAAGTTATTGTCTCTAATGCCATCTATCACAGGTCTCTCACCCAATCTATCTCTTGTCAAACTGTCATCAGAATATAAATGCACTGATAATAACAACCAAACAGCCAGACTGCTGCTGAAGAAAATATGAAGTATAAGCTTTACTACACCCACACCTTGAAGAATTATTCACTTTAATACCAGTGTTCAGCACAACTGAGTCCCAATTCTTATCATTCGATTCACTGTGCAAGCAAATATTTAAATTATATAAACCAATTAACTTACCAGTGATGTTCAGGTTAGCAGAGCAGCTATCAGTGCCATGTTTGTTGGAAGCACAGCAAGTGTACACCCCACCGTCTTCCTTGGTTGAGTTCAGGAGCTCTAGACGTGATGTGGTATGGTGGCTGATGATCCTGTACTTCTCACTTTGTCTGAGTTCAGAGTTAGACTTCAACCATTTGAAGATGACGTTTGGAGCATCTTCTATTTCGCATTCGAAATTCGCAGCACTGCCAACTTTGGTTTCAAGGTCATGGATTTTTTTCTTGAATACTGGTGGCACTGAATTGTGTGAAATAAAGAAAATGAAGAATATAACTAAAATATCTGACACAATTTTTAGAGAGGTTGTATTCAGCTGGGTGAAGCATGGATGGGATGGGAAGAGCAGGAGACCTCAAGTGACTGTGAAAAAGAGATGCCATGCATATTAAAGAAGTGAAATGGAAAGAAATGTTGTGATGAAGCCATTTTTTCATGGGTAGTGGATGAAGTCATGAGTTGAAGAAGCATGGTTGATATGGCAAAAATACAATATAATTGTAATTTAATAATTTAAATTATTATACATACAGAACTCTCTTTCGATGGAATAAAAACGTGCTCTATTCCCTTTTAGGGGGTTTCATTCATTTGGTTTGATAGCATGCAATATTGTTAGCATATCGTTTATCCTACGTGTATTACGTCACTCTACCCAATGGAGAATGAGCGTTGAATATGGTGTACGATATTGCATGGTTGTCAAGACAATATGACGTCACACGTCGGAGCTGAGTGACTATCCAATGAGAGAGTTTTCTGTTGCGTATGCACAGAAGCATTTCTTTGTTCACTGGGAAAGAGAAAGATGCATTGAACACACGAAAGTCTCCCAAAACTTCATTAGATATTCTTCACGCATATTTACAAGCAGTGATGAACTGTTACTGTTAGAGCTGGGACTTGAGCTCAGCCAAAACTTCGCCAGACACCAAAAAAGCAACAGGGTAAAGGATTTTGTAAGGGATTAGCATCAGGCTGCCAGGTCGCTCCGTTGTGTGTAGCTGTCGATGTTGATTTTAAAAGTAACTCAGAAAATTCCACAGGGAAATGAATCCTTAAGTCTGAGTGAAAAATACTGTGGAAGAAGAGTCTGGAGACAGAAATCTTAGCTTCTCGGTTGTTAGCCTGTAGCTCTCGATAGCACTGGCTTGTCCACTTTATTATCATTCGCTAACACTACTGATGAACGCTTCACCGGCTGGAAGGTGACTTCACTGCTGTGCTGATGGTGCCGACTCGCGGTTAAACTCGCGTTGGTCTTCAAGAATGCTGATAAGAAGAGAGTGTGTATGTATAATAATAATAATAATAATAATAATAATAATAATAATATTATTGGCTCGTCTTCGACTCGTTCGAAATCATGCTAGTTGAATAGAATATATCTGATATACCACTCAACGCTAGCCAATATTATTTAAATGTTTTATGTTACTCAATACATATTGCAACATAGTGTATAAGGAAGATAAGGGAAAAACAAATTGTTTATGATTCATATTTAATTAGGATACTACAGTTTGTTAATAGGCTCTTTTTTTTTTTTTTTTTACAATATCCATCAGTGGTCGGTATTCTGGAAGTACTGGCTGAACAACACATTGCCATATTGTCCACTTTTGGTATCAACACAGGAACCATAACAGTCCATGACACAACAATCGTGAAAGTTATTTTATAAATTAAAAGAGTGAGAAATGATGATATGAAAATCCCCAAGGAAACAAAAATGAATAAAATGTGATGGAAAGTTGATGGTGGAATGTGAAATAAATTAAATGGGAATATGGGGGTGACATGGATGCCTATTATTTAATTAGAAATTATCAAAGTTTCCACACCTAAAATGAAAACAGTTAAGGATTAGATGACTCATTGTGACAAATACAACTCCATAATCAAACCTCTTGAAAGAATTGTGAGTCTCGATGATGTTGAGGCCTTGCCACCTTCACTCACAGCCTCACATGTGTATTCCCCTTCATGTTTTTCCTTTGTAACTTTGCTGATTACTAAGGTATACGTATCAAAGTGTTTAGAGCATTTGAACTCTTTGCCAGATTTGATCAATTTGCCGTTGAAAAACCAGCTAACTTGGTTCACGTTTTTGATATGGACAGTAAATGTAACCACAGAGTTCTCCACCATAGCAATATCTTCTAATGGCAATTCAAAAGCAATTCTCTTTGCCAAACTCTGTTCTGATGTTCTTTTCAATGTTTTGTCCTCTTTTATCAATTCTACCCTGTTCTGTTTCTCAATAAGGACATCTGTAGGCTTTTCTGCTGGAGATGGTGGCACTGGTATGCCAGTAGTGATACTTTCAAAATCTTCTTGAACTGACACAGATTTCATTTCTTGTGTTCCAGTCTGATTTGATTCCCGGATAAAAGATTTTGTTTCAACGGCCTTCTGAATCACTTGATGTTTTGACTCTTGGACTATAATTTGTTCCTGGTCAGCTATATACTGGAAAGATTCTTTGGCTTCAGTCTTCAAAGCAGCTGACTGACCCTTTGGTGATGCAAACACTTCCACATTTTCAGTTAACCGTACAGACTCTACCACTGGTGAGAGCATCTCTTTTGAAGTAGCTGTTCTAAACTGAGCCCGCTCAGGTCTAAGGACTGGCATTGTCTCAGGCTGTTCTGAAGTGAAGACCTGATGTTCCTGGTAAACTATAGAGTTTAAGACAGACTGAAGCTCACTCCTAAGATCAGCTATTTGAGGATATTCACCCTCAAAAGCAATTGTTATTTCCATTGGGGCAGATGTAGTTGTAATAAGATAAGAGAACATTGCGTACTTTGGTTCCTTATGGACCTTAACCTCCTTCACTTCAACAACTCTTAAACGACCTACAACATCTGCCAGGATTAATGGCTGATCACAGGCCACTGCACACTGTAATGCATTTTTTAATTGATGCTTGATGTCCAAGCTGTGTAGTTTTGGAGCAGGAATCACAAATGTGAGTTCCTTGGGAAGTGCTTTGCTTTCTTGAGACTCTGTCACCAGAAGAGGTTCAGAAGGCTCAGTCAGAATATTTATTGTTGTTGACTCTGATTTCTTAATATCCTGAGATATTTCACCCATCAGAGTTTGCTTCTCTTCAATTAGCATTGACCGCTTCACTGATTTACCCTCTTGAATATGAACAGCATAATCCTGCTCAGCAGCCTCAAGAGTGGCACAGCTTTCAGTCGATATGGCCTGTTCCTCAATATGCACAGACTGTGTTGACAGTTTAGGCTCGAAATCTACTTTGCAAGTCAACTTCTCCACTGCATTTACACTATCTGTGTGACCCTCCTCTATTGCGTATTTGTCTAACACTGATGCTGCATGCGTAATATTCCAGTGGTCCTCCTTTTGTACAAGTGCATGATGCTCTTTATCACAACTAGCAATTGGACGTTCCTTTGGTAGTTGCATAGGTTCGGAGACCACATGAAGAACACTCAAAGGTTTGGGTTCTTTTCTGTGTTCAGGTTTCAGCCCTTTCACAGAAACATCAAGATCTTTGGAGGAATCTGCTATCAACGTTAACTTCTCCTCAGTAGTAACTGCATGTTTACGGTGTTTTTCTTGTCTCTGTGATGCTTTTTGCTGATCCGGTTCTTCTATTGAAAGTAATCCTTCTTTGTATAAAGTATTCTCTGTCTGCATAGACTGAAGATACATCTTGGTCGGAGCCTCTTTCTGTGGTTTTAGACATTCTGTTATCTTCTCAGAAGAAAACTGTGATACATGCTCACAATGAACAGCTGTCTGCTCATCCACAGACATTGTTTGGATAAGAGTTGAGCTTTTCCTGCCATCAGCTTGCTCAGTTATTGGTTTCTCACAAATACATCTACCCGGAGATGGAAGAGTATCTTGATCACAGATTACCTGTAAATGAAGCACCTGATCCTCTTCTTTCTGTGAATGAACTGAATCAGGACTATCTAGACCTGGAATTGTTGTTGTTTTGTCAGCATGAAGTGTATGCTTTTCCTCAGCAATAAAGGCTGATTTTAATATTTGGTCTTTGGACAACTGTGCAACTTCTGCAACTGGTTTGTCCATCTCAAAATTATTTTCTTTTGAAAGAGTGTGCTTTACTTCACTTACAGAAGTATGTACTGGTTTGGGTTTTTCCTTTCCGATTAAAGATTCAGTAGACCCCAAGGACGGCAATGTAGAAGAATGAGCCTCTGTAACTTGAAGGTTCTCTGAAGATACTGCAGAATACAATAACTTAACCCCTTCTGCAACTCTGAACGATTTCTCCTCTTCAGGGAAAGGAATATTTTGGTATTCTTCATTTAAGATGGCCAGCTTTGTCTCAACCTGATGACTACTTACAGCATGTTTTGGTTCGGGAATGGCATGTATGCTTTCTCCTTCTTTGCAAGTTATAGGGTCAGTTTTCACAATTGTAAGAGGGGTTACACTCTGAGAAATGGCAGACATCACCTGTGAGGGCTGTTCCTCGGTGAGCTCATGATCTATAACCTCAGGACTTTCGATACGATCAGAGTGCTGTTCCACAAAGCCTTGGTTTTCCTGGATAGCAGAGGCCATTGCAGCCATGTGGAGCTGTTTCTGAGGTGCTGCCACAGCTTGATGTGACTCTGTTGAAGCAACAGCTACTCTTTCTTGCATTTCATGAGACTGAAGAACTGCAGCTTGGTGAGTTACCTGCTCTCTGTGCACAGTTGCAGATGAAACATCTAACTCACAAAGAGTATCTACTTGTTCACTTGATACTACCTGTCTGTCTTCAGTGCCAATGGTATAAATCATTTGGTGTCCTTCCTGCAAACTAGCTCTGGCACGTCCAGAAAGACTTACACTGTATAAACGGGATTCAGTGGCATGCTCAGACATGGACACTTTGTATGTTTTTTGCTTCTTTGAAGCAACTTGTTCTTGTCGTTGGGATGTTGATACAGTATCAAGGAAGACAATTAGTTCTGCATTGCAAAATGCTTCTCCCAGTGGGTTGGTTGCCCTACATGAATAGAAACCACCATCACTTTGCTGAATTTCCATTATCTTTATGCAGCCAGATCCATCAACGTTACTAATAACAATACAATATTTACTAGGTTGAATACGATGGCTGCCTCTGAACCACTGAACTTCAGGAAATGGAGAACCTGTAACTTTGTATTCAAAAACAGCCTGGCCTCCAACTGTGCATTGCACAGACTCAATTTCTTTTGTAAAATATGGAGGTTGGCCGATGACCTGCTCTACTTTTTTGACATCTTTCAGTTTAACATGAAGATAAGATGCACATGTTGATTTGCCAAACCTGTTGCTTGCAGTACAAGTATACTCTCCCTCGAATTCCTTTTTAACATTGCTTATAACCAGAGTATATTCTTCATTCTCTTGCACAAATGTATAAATAGATGAAGTGGTTATGACTTGGCCATTGTGGTACCACTGAACAACAGGTTTTGGAACTCCAGCTACAGTTGCAGTAAATTTAGCTGTGTTTCCCACGGTTACAATTGCTGGGGAGAGTTTGGTTACAAAAACTGGCTTTTCCATTTTTTTCTCGAATGTTTCTGAATAGAATTTAGATTCTGGCACAAGTTCAAAGGTTTTGTTTGTGGTGTAAGAGTCCTCTTCAGTACACACAGCCATGCGAGAAAAATCTGTGCACAAAAGGTACATTTTATATAATTACAATATTTACTGAAGAAACCAGTTTAAAGGTTCTGAGTGCAAAGTTGAATTCTGGGTAAAATGTTCTATTTCTGTTGCTGTTGAAGTTTCGAGATGTTTTTCTGCTGCACACACTGTGTATCCTGTGTGTAAATGTTTTGACGAAATAAAAGGCATCCCGTATTTTACAATTAAGGAGATCGCTGAAGCAAGCGAGCAACGATATCACGTGACCACCGTGGGGCGTGTCTGACCTACTTTTAACCAAAAACAAGTCAGCGTGGGCGAACATGGCGGACTCGGCTCTCCCTCCAGTGGAAAAGGAAAGGAAAGCCTGCCGAGTGAGTGCAACTGCAAGAGACGACGTGTCATTTTTCTGGACAGATAACTAAATCATTCTAGCTAGCGCTTAGCTATCTTAGCCTTAGAATGCATGAGCTTGATTCCACGGTAGCGAGTCTGGAGTTATACACCTAATGTTTTGATCTTACAGAGAAAGAAACGAGAACACAAAAGCAGAAACAGAGAAAAGATAGAAATATTTGTCTTTTGTTTCACGGATCTATTCGTGAATGTCAACCACAAATTACATCCCTGCGACTCAAAACTTGATGCAGGCTCACAATATTTTCCACGCGTCACCATCTTAGTGTGACGTAGTTCCATTGTTATGCTAATTAGTTAAAACTCCTCCCTCGTGTTCAGCTGTTTCCTGTTTCCGTATTACCGTACTGTTTACCTCAAGAGGGAGGAAAACAGTCCCAAAATGGAGAAAAGTGATCCTCAGGGCATCAAAATGATCACATCTCGTCCGCATGATATTGTTCTTGCAAGACATAGGAAAATGCCACGGACAATAAAACAATTTTGCAAATTTCAGATTACTTTGCAGTCAGTACCTTTAAGTTATAGGTAATTGAGAGATTTTAAATTTGTAAACTAGATGTGCTTTGGGTATACATATAGACAATCAAAGATCATTTGTGCAAGGACATTTACTGTATATACCTTCTATATATAGTAGACATTTTACTAGTATTGTCATTAATATGAAGAAGAAGAACAAGAAGAAGAAGGATATTTGATAGCTTAGTTTACCTTTGACTTCTTCCACATACACGGGTTCCTCCAACCTTGGCACTGTAAAATAAAAGAAAAAAAAATACATAAATGCAAAAGGCTAGAAAGTATAGTGCTGTCATTCCAGGGTAAAAATGGCAGTGCATTAAACTGTATATACATTTTCAATTCAAAATACAATATAATTAACCACATCTCCCTTGAAGAACAACCTTGAAGGATGTCCAGCACAGTCATTTCTCTACAGAGTCTTTTTTGCTGCATTGTTTTAAGAGATATCTCATTTAACCTACATGGAATAAGAGTAAGAATAGAATTTTCTACAGAAGTGTAGCCAGAAAGAATTATAAGAAGCAAAGCATGCAAATGCCAACCTGTCTTCACCCTGAGTTGGGTGCTGCACTTATTATCTCCTGCAGCACTGACAATTTTGCATGTATAAGTGCCTCCTTGCTTGGGACCAATATTCATTACATTTAAGCAGCACAAGGGTCCATCGTGCTTCGGTGAGTATGACCGTGAGTCTTCAACCATCAACTGGTTGATCACATATGGAGAGGGGAGTCCTTTGATTAAATAATAAAGAGAGACATTGTCTTGCTGCTTTGTGGTGATTTCTGGGGGTAGTTTCACGAGAAACTCTGGCTGAATCGATGCATACATAACATGATCCACCAGGGGTACCACATCAGGGTAGTAATGCTGGTTTATCTGCCAGCTTGCTTTCAGGGAGGAGGTATTTAGAGGCCCAATATTCTGGATGTACTCCTGTTTTTCTTTGCCAGATGTCTTTGTACTGGACTCATGTTCGCTTTTAGAAGATTTACTGACAGAGTCAGAAGGGATGCAGGTTTCTGCTTTGGGGTTCGCCTCTTTAGCTGGGTGAGAATAAAGTTATGGAAATTTATTAGGGATTATTTATTCAGTACAAGGAAATTTTAGAATTGATTAAAAAAATGTTAGTTTGGTGACAGAATATTGTTAGGCCAAGCTTGTCAGAGATTAGACTATTCACAAGATTATACGAGAAATTACAGACAGTGATAATGCAGGTTTAAATTATACACCAGTGTTAAGCAGAATAGGATGCAATGGACATCAAAGGTAAAACAAAACCTGTAAGCACCTTCTACTGTGAGCCGTGCAGATGTTCGATTCTCGCCATTTTCGTTTTTAACAGAACAGCCGTAACTTCCCTCGTCTGCATGTTGCACATTGAGTATAATAAGAGACAAGACCCCTCCGTGATCCATACATTGTACTCTCTCTGTATTTGTGAGCGTCCTTCCATTATGGTCCCATACAATTTCAGTAAGAGGCTCCCCAGCGAAAGAGCAGTTGAACTGAGCCATGTCACCAAGGCTAACTATGAGATCATTCATTTTCAAAGTCAAAGCAGGTTCGCTGGAATACTCTTCCACTGATGACGACATGTGTTGTTGGACTTTGAAGCTTTTCATCGAGGTTGTGCATGTTTCCACAGTGGACACCATTTCAAATGTGGAAGAAGAACGAGTCTCAGTCAAGGTGTGAGAAGTGATCCCCTCCAAAAGAGATACTTCACTGCTTGACGCACTTTGTCTACTTATGGTTTTCACATTGTGATCTGAGCAATAGAAAATAAGATTAAACAATTACATCAGGCTTAAACGTTTGTATTCTTGATTCTGAAGAGGTAATTAGAACAGGGTGAGGTTGGTGGAGGCGAAAAGGTGACGTGTTGCAGTGTGTCTACTTAGGTTTGTTGGGGGTTTTTTTTTGGTCATCTGGAGGGCCAAGTCCAGCACAGTATGGTGACTTTCCTGCCCACCAATTAAAGTAATTATTTAACCACCAGGCTTGAGTAAGAGCAGGTAAATTACTTCAGGCTACATTCCCATTACAGGTTTAAAGTGGCACTAATCTGATGCTTTGCCTAAATGAGAAAGATCTGAGCTGTTAAAATCAGATTTGAGCCACCAGATAGGATGCATATCTGATATTTGGCCATGCAATTGCATTGCAGCAGAAGTAAGAGCAAAAACTGTTGCTGGTCAGTTTTGTTTTGTTTTTTTTGTGACTGGTAGTCACTGACACTAAGCAATTACTGTGAGACACACATCTACCGTACTGCAACACTCACAACTGATGAATGAAATAAAGAATGTGGTTGTATCCAAGACTAGCCAGGTCTCTTTGTTCTCTAGTTGAAGATGTTGATAAAGCAGTGCATTTATGGTAGTAAGAGTTATAAGATTTGGCATAAGACAGTCCCTGGGCGTCAGCAAGACATTCAGTGTGGGATGATAAAAGTGCCGTGTGACATTACAATGAGCCTGTACAATTTCTGTGATACAAACGTGTCTTCTAGAGTGCACAGCAAACTTCACTGCACATGCGCATACCACCAGTCAGCATCCAGTGTTTAAAAAAAAAAAAAAAGAATAGAAGAGCAGGTGTGACTGTAGTCAGCAGATGCATGGTGAAATATCTGCTCAGTATTTGTGGAAACAAGTCAATCCAGGCCAAACTGTAAGGACCCTTCTGAAACCATGGAGTGAAATGGTAGCGCAGGGCCCACAAACATACTTGGTTGGTTACAAGGCCAAAGGAAGAAGCTTTACAGCGAAGATCAATGAGGCAAAAGATGTCGTGACCATGGTTGCTCAACATGCCTCTTCTATGAATGTTATTGCGTTTGAAAATTTGCACATGCGGGTACTTTCATAGGAGAGATCTCATCACACTGATGACACAAACGCAAAAGTGAACCATCAAAGCATAAAGAGAGGATCTGAGCAAAAAGCAATAAAGCTTGTAATGCGAATGCAGTCAAACTGTGTTGTACCCCAGTCCTCCAGATTTGGGCTGGCAAATGTGCAAGAGTTTTGTTCAAACAACCTGATCATCTGATGAAGCATGCAACACGCTTAATGTACATTATATGTTTTTGCATGTAATTTTTTATTTTATTTTATTTTTTGCACACTGACCATTGACTCTTAAACCTGCTGAAGAAGAGACCATCCCTGAGGAATTGCGAACAACACAGGAGTATGGCCCCTCATTCTCAGCATAGACTCTGACAATCTCCAGCTGGCAGCTTTCATCGTACTGGGACATTCTGAGGTTGTCTGATGGCTTAATCTCCTTATCTTTGCAGTACCAAGTAACGTTCAGATCTAGAGAAAAAGACAGAGAAAATTTGAAACTGATTAGCAATCATCCATCCATCTATTATCTGTAGCCGCTTATCCTGTGCAGGGTCGCAGGCAAGCTGGAGCCTATCCCAGCTGACTATGGGCGAGAGGCGGGGTACACCCGGGACAAGTCACCAGGTCATCGCAATGATTAGCAATCAATTAATGCTCTTTGTCAAGTAGAGGTTTGGGAGTAAGAATAAAAATAAGCATTAACAAATTTGGTTTTAACAAAGATAATGAATATGTTAATTTATTCTATCCACATTCACTGCATATGAGCAATCGTGCACTCTGATTGGCTACTGTACTACTAGGCTATCAGCTCATATCCTGTGAGTAGAGAAAAACAAAATGGCGGAGCGTATTGTTGAACCAACTGAGGATGAAATAAAAACTCTACTCGAAAACAAAAACCCCAAAAAGACTAAAAAAGCGACAAAATATGGAATGAAAGTATTTGATAGGAAGAATGTATCTTTTTTATTTTTCAAGAATTATTATTATTATTACATTTTTCACAAATTGCGACTGTCATTTTGCCAGTTTGTTTACATTCTAAGTGGAAATTATTTTGTCGGACGTTTTGTATAAAGGTTTTATTCATCAAATTTGCAAAAAAAATAAAAATGCTGTTTCTCAAAACCCAGTGAATGTGGAGAGAATAAAACAGTTATTCCACTCAATCTTGTTGTACATGGCTTATAGACAACTCAGTGCTACGCACCTTGTCAGCTATCGCTCATGTACAACTCGATTTCATGGAATAACTGTTAAATGTAACATGAATATGTTTGTTTTTTACAAAGATAATGAATAGTAATACAGTATATGAATATACAACAAGGGATGGAATGTTGTATTCATTAATTTATGTGTTAAATTAGAAAGAAAATGTTAGCTTTGTGGCTAAGGCATTGGGTTGCTGAGCTTTTGCTGCCACTGTTGCACCCTGTTAACCCTCACTGACTGTTCTCAACAATAAAAGACTGGGCATATTGTCCAGAACATGACATTTCTAATCTAATACTTGGAGTCTATTAAAATGTCAGTACATGTTCAGTACTTCTTGCCTATAGTGTAGCTTGATAATGACTCGGTCATTACTGTTTCAGACAAATGCCTTACCCTGTCCAGAGACATGGCACTGGAATCTGGCAGACTCTCCCTCTTCAACAGATACATCATGTAGAGGAGATAGTATCACAGGTGGAGACAGTGGAACTCCAACATCTGGAGAAACCACTTCGGAAACTGATTACAGAGAAATACAGATGTTAGCAAACTTGTATAGCTTTGAGCCAAACCAATCTTTTTTTCTTTTTTTTTTTCAATTGACCTTTTATTGAAGCTTTTTCAGATACATTTCCTCAATCATACATACTGTACCTTCTACATTGAGTACAGCTGAGCTGGTGGCCTGACCAAAATCATTTCTGGCTTCAAAAGTGTACTGAGCTGCATCCTCTGGGAAAACTTCAATGAGCAGCAAAGTGTGTTCGTTTCCTTCTCTCTGGAACTTACACTTGAATCCAGCAGATAATGCCTGAGAGTTCTTATACCAGGAGACCTGGGGCTGAGGGATGCCAGTCACTTCCACAGAGAAGCGTGCAGGTTTACCAGCCTCAACAGACAAAGGCTCCATATGCCTGATGATCTGAGGAGGCTCAGGAACTGAATTGTATTTAAAAGGTAATTAAGACAAATAGGAAGAGATATGACACCTAAACACAACTCACTATGAGTATTTATAATAATGGGAAGTCTTTCAGCTAAACAGATGTGCAGCAAACAACTGACACAAACTGGCAAGCATATGATATGGACGTAAAGAACTTTAGTAATTACTTCATAAGAGATTTAATAAGTATTACTTGCAAAACAAAAGCAAAACTTGGAGATACTATGCATGAACACTCACTGTTGACATGCAGGTTCAATGTGCTCCTGTTCTTCCCAGCAATAAAAGTGTATTCCCCAGCATCACTCTGGTGAGTTTCAGCAATTGTCAAGCGATGCACCTTTCTGATAACCACATAGTTGAAACGCTTCTCTTGAGAGAATTGGATCTCGACACCATTTCTCAGCCAGCGACCTTCAATTTCATCCTCACTGACTTCAAACTCAAAAGTGGCTCTTTGCTTCTCAACCACCTAGATTGCGAAGAAAAGGTTATAAAAATGGACAGGCAAGTTTTAATATATTGGCTATTACATCATCTTCTTCTCCTCCCTTGTTCAGCACTATTACCAGGTCGGGGTCCATGTGGATCCTATTGATCCACATGTCATATTAACTGGAGCATAGTTTTACACCGGATGCCCTTCCTGCCGCAACCCTCCCATTTCCAGGCTTGGGAAACAACCATTCACACCTATGGACAATTTAGAGGAGCCAGTTATCCTAACCTGCATGTCTTTGGACTGTGGGGGAAACCGGAGCACCTGGAGGAAACCCACACAGACACGGGGAGAACATGCAAACTCCACACAGAAAGGCCCTCATCGGCCGCTGGGCTCAAACCCAGAACCCTCTTGCTGTGAGGTGACAGCGCGAACCACTACACCACCATGTCATCCATATTGGCTATTGTATCAGGTGTAAATAATAACAATAATGTGAGACTTACCCTTATTTCTTTCTCAGCAGGCTCCGAAATGTGAACATCTTTGCCCTCGACTGTGAGGTGAGCCTTGGACATGCTTGACCCAGCAACCACAGAGTATTCACCAGCATCAGACATGCGAATGCTCTGGATCATCAAGCGCTGAAGGTATTTATCTGTAGTAGCTTTAAACCTAAGTAATTTTAAATTGTAGCATTGTAAGGAAAATGTATATATAACTGTATGATATGTTACCTAATGCTTATATGGTATTATGGAAAATAAAATGCATTTCAGTACAAATACCTGTCAGATAATTCAAGTTCCTCCCCATCTTTTATCCATGTGACTTGAACATTGGGCTCAGAGAGCTCACATTCAAAGATGGCCTTTTTCTTCTCAGTCACCTTGATATCTTTGATGTGTTTTGTAAACTCAATGACACGAGCTAAGAAGAAAGAAGAAGAAAACGTGCATCATCATGATCAAACTAAAAGGTCTATAACCATAATTGGCTATACCAATTAGAATTTAAGAGCTCACCCTCAACAAACAGCTTTGCTGATGTTTGAGCAGATCCTGCCACAAACTTGTACTCTGCACTATCCCCAAAGTGCACGTTGCGGATGGTGAGAGAGTGAGTGAGCTTTTTGGAACGAGTTTGGCATCTGTCAGTGGATTTAATCTCTACACCGTTCTTCAGCCATTTGTGGGTAACACCCTCATAATTAACAGTCACTTCAAATGTAATGGTGTCCTTCTCTTGAGCGTTGAGGTCTTTGAGCATGGAGGTGATCTGAATGGCTGAAATATTAAAAAAGGGTGCATGTACTTTGTTATATTTGCATTATAAAGCAACAAACAAGCATACAGAAAACTGTAAACTGACTTACGGTTAACAGTCAGGGTGGCTGAGACACTGTCATTTCCACAGACAAATGTATACTCTCCAGCATCACCTCTGCTGGTGTTCATGATCTTTAGTTGGTGCAGCTTGCCCTGCACCACACTTCCAAACTTCTCACTCACTTCAATCTCAACTCCATTTTTCAGCCACATGGACGGGACATTAAAATGTGAAACTTCACATTCAAATGTGGCCACCTGGGTCTCAGGAATCTCAATATTCTTCAAGGGCTTTGTGACCCTCAACACTAAATAAATGAGAAAAATGGGCATTATTATGCATCTTCTATACTAATATCTGTGGATGTGTACTTGACAGAATGTAAAAGTTTACGTACATTCAACATGTAGGTGTGCACTGCACTGCAAATGTCCAATGACAGCAATGTATTCTCCTGTCATGCTTTCTTCCACACTCTGAATAACCAGCTTGTGGGCTTTTCTTTCTGAAAGTATCTTAATATTAGAGCTTGGCTTGAGTTCTTGGTTCTTGAGCATCCATGTAACTGGAATGTCATCATGTGATAGGCTCAGCTCAAATGAAGCAGTGCCACCCACCAATGATGTGACATCCTTTGGCTTCTTCACAACTTTGATAGCTACAAAAGAGATAAAATATTAAAAGGAGCAGTCCATGGACACATTTGTATGAAAGCATCAATGGACAAATACTTACTCTCAACATTGAGTCTTGCATTGGCAGTGAGTTTTCCAAGTTTGAATCCATAAACAGATTCATCCTGGGCGTTACAATTTTTAATCTTCAGGGTGTGAATCATGCCGTCTATTGTGATTTCATATTTATCACTGGGAAGGATTTCTACTCCGTTCTTGATCCACTGGGCCCCTTTCACGTCCAAATGAGTGAGTTCAATACTGAACACGGCCTCTTGTGTCTCAATGACAGTTTGGTTCTTCATGGTCTTTCTGATCTTAACAGCTATAAAATGGCATTTAATTATTATTAACCAGAAGACAAACACAAATTAATTAAACCAGAATAAAGTATATAGTAACATTTGAATGTACCTTCAACCTTCAGGTTGGCAGATGTCTTAGAGTTTGCAACCTGGTATGTGTACTCGCCAATATCCTGTGGTCTGGTCATGTCAATGACAAGGGTTCTTACAGTCCCATCCTGTTCACTCCTGACATTGTCACTGAAGTTAACAGGATGTCCATCCTTAAGCCACTTTCCCTCAGCAGATGCGCTTGCAACTTTGCACTCTAACACCGCTGACTGGGACTCTGCTACTGTCAAATCACAAAGTGGTCTGCTTATGGCACCACCTGGAGGAAAAAAAAACAATAAATCATATGATCTTTTAATGTAAAGAGTTGCAACATGGATGTAGATGTCAAATGGCCTTTAATATTTGTATACCTGAAACAATAAGCTTTGCACTAGATGTCTTCTCGCCAGCAGCAAAGACATACTCTCCCTCCTCATCCTTCATGGCATTAAGGACGGTGAGGCTATAACAGGTGCCTTTGCTCTCAATTTTGTACTTTGGACCAGCCTTTAGAGGTTGACTCTTAAATGTCCAGAGAGCATCAATTCCTGGATGAGATACTTCAACCTCAAATGTGACATTCTGAGTCTCTGTACAAACACAGTCTTCCATGTGCTTTACAATGCTGATTTCTGAAAGCCACAATAATATAATGAGTTTATTATTGATTTTATAATTATTCTTTAATAGATGACATCACATTATTATTATTATTATTAAAATCTATGCAGAACTTACTTTGAACCGTCAGTTTACATGTTGAATCAACACGCCCAACAACCATCGTATACTGTCCTTCATCAGAAGCATAGGTCCTGTTCAACACGAGACGTTGTTTAGAACCCTTTGCGACCATTTGCACTCTGTCGCTGGGTATCACCAGTTTGTCATGATGGTACCATTTCACTGAGCTCACATCAGCTGCAGTAATCTTGGCCTCAAAAACAGACTTTGTACCCTCTACTGAAGAAATGTCCTTTAATGGTGTCAAAAAGTCAATAGCTGTAAAGAAATAAAAATTATATTTATCCAATCAAATATCCCTGTATTAGACAAAACAATTATGTATCACCACCAGGCACTGCTTGTGCAATTTACCTTGAACAAGAAGCTTTCCAGTTGTGGAGATATCTTGGGTGGGGACAACAAAGGAGTAGATTCCAGTATCATCTTTATTCGCATCTTCAATTAAAAGCTTATAGTTCAGTTTGTCAATTACAATATGGATTCTATCTGTGGCCGAGATGGCTTGACCATTCTTCATCCAAGTTCCCTCCACATTTTCTTGAGAGAATCGAACCTCCAGCTGGGCGATATCCCCCTCACATATTGTCAAGTCAGACAGACCTTGCATCAGTGTAACTGGACGCACTAGCATGAACAGAAAATTGATTGTTATGAAAAATACAGAGGCAGAAAACCTTTTTTTTCTGAGAAATACAGTTGAACCCCTTTCAAGAATACTCACATTTCATCTTTAGGGAAGCACTTGTCTTCAGGTCACCCACTATGAAAGTGTATTTGCCTTGGTCCTCTTTTTTTACATCTTTAACAGATAGGCTGTGGCGACCACGACGGGAGGACACAACATATTTAAGGCTAGGAGTTATCTCTTCATTCTCAAAGTACCAAGTGCCTTCAACATCTTCGCGGGACACTTCGCACTCAAACTCCCCAGCATATGACTCTGGTACTTCTGTATTCTCAAGGTTCGTCACAATTTCAAGTGGTGCCCCTATATGACAATTCAAATAAATCACCATTACAGAGAATATGCAACACTACCAATTTAATGGCACAAAATATTGGAAATGTAGAAAATCGGGTTTACTATGCTTTAAATGCCATCACATATACAACTTTAGATAGTTAATTCCTGCTTAACACCATTACCTTCAACATAAAGTCTTGCAGTAGTTCTTATGTGGTCGTCATCGGTGATTACGCAGCTGTATTCTGCTTCATCACTCATGTTGATGATGAGTACAGACATGAAATGCACCTTTCTGTCAGAGTGCATCCTGTACTTGTCTCCAGAGAAAATCTCTGCATTGTTCTTCAGCCATTTAACCTTGACAAAAGGCTCATTGGTCTCACATTCAAAGGTCACCAGGGTGTCCTTTTCTTTGGCGTTTTGATCTTCTAGCATTTGAGTAAATGATACAACTTGTTTTGCTAAAACAAAAAGAAAAAGAGGCAATCATGTAGGGGATAGAACATAGAAAGAAAAAATAACAGGGGAAATATTAAGAATATTTCAGGCATTCTAGCTTTACTACTAAAAAATTACCTTGAATCAGTAAGAAGGCATGGCTTGAGGTCTCTCCTGCAATGTTCATGGCTTTGACCATGATACTAGCAGAATCTTCAGTGGACACATCTCTAATAACCAGTTCACAGACGTGATCCTCAGGCCAGTACCAATAAATTCGGTCTGATTTTTCCAGCAAAACACCATTCTTGAACCACTGACATTCTGGTTCTGGTTTACCAACAACTCTGCAGTGGAAGCGTACTTCATCGCCTTGGGCAACTGTCTGACTCTGAATACGCTCCAGAATTTTTGGAGCCTCCATACTGGGTGAAAGTACTATTTTATCTGGTTTGATTTTGGGAATAGTGAGTTTATGCTCCTCTTCTTCCCTTTTCTTTTCAGCCTCAGTTAGTTCTTTGGTATGATGAAGGAGTTCATCTTTTCTCTTCCTGAGCATATCTTCATAGGACTCATCTCTCTTACGGGACTTTAGTTCAACTGCAGTAATTGCTTCGTAGTAGCCTTCCTGGGTTCTGCGTTTAAATTTGCTTCTCAGCTCTTCAGATTCCTCTGTTAATTTCTCATGGGTTACCCTCTCCGCTTTCCTCAGCTTCACCACCTCTTTTGACTCTTTGGAGGTTTCTGAGGACTTCTCAGGTTTAATAACCTCAAACGATACTCTGCCATGCTCTTGAACAGTTGTAGGAGGCTTAATTTCTGGGGCCCGACGGAGAATTGCTCGGAAGTCTTCCCTCTGTTGAATCTCAAACTTCACAGAATGTGCCACTGCACCTTCAGGGTTCTCTGCCAAGACTTTGACTTCTCCTGAATCATAAGACTTGCAGTCCACAATCTCAAGGTAGTGAATGCCATCATAGAGTAGTCTGAATCGTTTGCTTTTGCGAATAAGTCGTCCATTCAGGTACCAGTTGACTTTTGGGCTTGGGTACCCAGTTACTCTGCAACGGAACTTAGCAGTTTCCCCCTCCAGTACTCTAATGGGCTCTGGAAGCAAGACAATCTCAGGCTTGGTTTTTTCAGTGATTTCCTCCACAGTAACTCCAGCAGGAGCTCCCTCATGAGCAATGCGCTCAATTTCATCTAATCTCGGTCCCCTTCTACCTTCAGGCAACTGACTTTCCTCAACGAGGCTCTTCTCATCTTTCACAATCAGGGTGGCTGAGGTCTGGTCAACACCAAATTTGTTGGCAGCTCTACAGGTGATGACACCACTGTCTCTGGCATAAGCAGCTTCATAGTCAAGACTGCAGTAACCAAACTCATTGACCATACGTAGTCTATTAGCAGCTTCCAGGGGCTTGCCATCATGCAGCCACTCAACAATCATTGTGGGATCACCAATAGGGGTGAGTCTGCATTCAAAATGTACAGGGCCAAACTGCTTTAGTCTGACAGAGGTCAGTTTCTTTTTGAACTGAGGCTTCTGTTGCTTCTCCTTGTCATAAAGGTCACCCTCCTCCCATTGTTCCTGACCATAGCGGAGATGCAGTGGCTCCAACTCTGGTGCAGCAATTTCCTTAGCTTTGTAAGTTCCCTTAGGAATAATAAGTTTTCTCTCTGGCTGAGGTCCCACTGCCTCTACTTCAACATTGACTTTGCAGCGAGTGGTATCCCGGCCAGCTTTGTTAATAGCTGTAGCAGTGTACCATGCAGTATCAGAGCCAGAACTCTGGGAGATCTTGAAAGAAGCTTCCCCTTTGCCACCCTCAATTCTAGAAACAAGCACAATTTCAAATGTTTAGATTGAAATGATTATTGTTTGTGGTACTGTTTCTTCTTCTTCTTTTGGCTGTCCCCGTTAGGGGTCACCACAGTGGATAATGTCCCTCCATCTCCTCCTGTCCTCCGTATCTTTTTCCACAACACCAATCATCCTCATGTCCTCCTTCACCACATCCATAAATCTTATCTTTGGTCTTCCTCATTTCCTTCTACCTGGTAACTCCATTTCCAGCATTCTTTTCCCAATATACCCTAGATCTCTCCTCTGTATGTGTCCAAACCATCTCAGTCTCGCCTCTCTCACTTTGTCTCCCAGCCGTCCTACATGTTCTGTCCCTTTAATATTCTCATTTCTTATCCTGTCCAACTTTGTCACTCCCAATAAGAATCTCAATATCTTCAACTCTGCTACCTCCAGTTCAGCCTCCTGTCTTTTTGTCAGTGCCACTGTCTCCAAACCGTACACCATCACTGGTCTTACTACTGTCTTGTACACGTTCCCTTTCAACCTTGCTGGCGATCTTCTGTCACAAATCACTCCTGACCCTCTCCTCCATCTATTCCAACCTGCTTGCTCTCTCTTCTTCACTTATCCTCCGCACTTGCCATTACTTTATATAGTTGACCCCAGGTATTTGAACTCATCTGCTTTGACCACATCTATTCCTTCCAGCTGTACCATTCCACTATCCTCACCCTCATTCACGCATATGTACTCTGTCTCACTCCTACTGACTTTAATTTCCCTTCTCTCTAGTGCACACCTCCATGTCTATGTTTTCTTCCACTTGCTCCCTGTTCTCAGTACAGATCACAATATCCTCTGCAAACATCATTGTCCATGGGGCCTCATGCCTGATGTCATCTGTCAACCTGTCCATTACCATTGCAAACAAGAAAGGGTTTTGGGTCGAGCCCTGGTGCAATTCAACATCCACCTTAAATGCTTCCGTCATTCCCACTGAACATCTCACTGCTGTCATACTGTCCTCATACATATCCATACTACACCAATCTCACACACTTCTCTGCCACTCCTGATTTCCTCATGCAGAACCACAACTCCTCTCTCGGCACCCTGTCATATGCCTTCTCTAAATCCACAAACACACAATGCAGCTCCTTCTGGCCTTCTTGACACTTTCCTATCAAAATTCTCAAAACAAATCTTGCATCTGTAGTAGTCTTTCCTGGAATGAAACTATATTGCTGCTCACATCTCCTATCACCATCTCTCCTCTTACCCTAGCTTCCACTGCTCTTTCCCATAACTTCTTGCTGTGGCTGGTCAACTTTATGCCTCTATAGTTACTGCAGCACTGGACATCACCCTTGTTCTTGAATTGTTTATGGTACTGTTTATTATGACAGAAAATATTCACCTGATATTTGGATGCTTGTGTGGGGTAATGATATCACTGTTCTTCAGCCAAACAATGTCAGGAAGGGGACAGCCGATTGCTTTAACAGCCAATTCAACCAAGCTGCCTTCTTTAACACTAATGTTCTTCAGCTTCTCAACAAACTGGGGTCTCACCAAGTTTTCTTTTGCTAAAAAATGAATAAGAAATCATAATGTGTATGTGAATATTTTCAAAGGTTTTCCAACCAGAAAGTATAAAGGTAGGCACAATAAAAAAGAACAGACCTTCTACAGTGAGAGTCATAGACACAGAGCTTTTTCCAGCTCGGTTTTGAGCAACAACTGTCCATTCTCCAGAGTCATGAGGCACAGCAGGAACCACAATCAAGGACTGAGTTCCATCTTCCTTAACCACAATCTTGTGGGTGTAATCATTCACCACTTGTTCTCCTAATTTAAAAAAAAAAAAACACATTTAGCTCTCTATTCAAAATCAATTTACAGTGTCAAATGTGTCTAATTCAACTGAGCAACTTTAGGGTCTTTATACAACATACCATTATGGAACCAGTATGTTTCAGGGACGGGTCTTCCGACAACTTTCAAATCAAATCTTGCAGTTTGTCCCTCAGAGCACTTAAAGGAAGATGGCTTTGTGACAAATACAGGCTTATAAAGCCTTTCAAGTTGGGCTTCATCAGTCTCATCCAGTCTGTGAGCAGGCGAGCGTCCAGGAGAACGACTGGTAGAGCGTGGTGATGTGGATCTGAATTGTATCAAAACCAGACTTCCTCAGTGAGAGTGACACAACATGCATAAGTTTACATCACTCCATATATGATGGATTTGGGAAGCTCTGATCACATCTTTACTTCAGTTATTAAAAAAGCAGCTTAAAAGCTGTTGTTGTGCTTTGATTATTTTCAATTTGCATTTAATTTTTTCTAGTTTGTATCTATCCCAATTAAAATTTTGGAATTTTTTTAAAACATCATTTCTAAATCACTTATTCAACACTTAAAAAATGCTCAGAGTGTGTAAGTAAATCAAATTTGGAAAATCACCTTCTACATTTCGCATGCATATATTTTGCACACCAACAACATTTTATAGTCATCAAATGGGCCATACCTGATTCTCTGAGCTGTTTCTGCTTGACGGTACTGTGGCTGCACAACTGTATCAGCTAATTCCACGTGAAGCTTTCCAGAGCTGACAGCATTACCCTTCATATTGCTAATCAAAGCGCTGTAGATTCCCTCATCCTCTGGCTGCACCACAGGAAGACGTAGACTGGCTCTACCATCTTTAAGAACCTCAGTTTGATAATGGTCTCCATGTCTTATGCGTTTGCCATCTTTATACCATGTAATCTGCAAATTAGAATACATGTTTAGTATGCAGATAAGATTTTTTAAAAAATTAGGAAAGTATATATTTTCAGGTACTAGCAGAAGAGTTGCTTACTTTTGGAAGTGGAGTTCCTGTCATTTTGAAGTGCAGTGTAGCACTCATTCCTTCTCTGAGCTTGTAATTTTTCACTGGCGTGCTAAAAGCTGGGGATACACACTCATGCTCAGAAATGGTCATGTCCATCTGCTCTCCATCTTCAGCCAACAATTTTTGGTAGGTAATCTTTAGAAGATGACACTCAATCTCGTACATGAACCTCTGCTCAACAGAAGATATCTGGAACTCCTGTGAAATGACAGCATGATTAGAGCTGGAAAGAAAGTTGAAATGAAATGGTGCTTTGTAAAACCAAGTTTTACAAACCTGCTCAGAGGTGAAGGACTGCATCATTTGTGTTTGCTTAGCCATCCTCCTCTGAATGATTAATTGTTCTTTTTCAAGTTCATTTGTAAGTATGGGTGGAACATCTCCGACTTTGGGCTCCAGTCTCACAGCTGTTGTCACTTCAGTCTTATATGCTACTTCATGGTCTTTTATGTAGGCTTCATATGCCTCTGTAATATGTATTGTAAAAATAATATTATATAATAATATGATATTCAAAGTTATTGGTTTGTGCATGTGTGTGTGTGTCGGGCAATATGACAGTCAGGATGACCAACCTTCATTAAGAAGCATAGTTGACGCAGATGCTTCTCCAAGCTGGTTCCTGGCAAACACTGTGTATTCCCCAGCATCATCAGGAAATGTCATAGAAATCTCCAATTTGCATTGACCTGTTTCTTTAATATAAGTGGCTCTATATCTGACAGATCAAACAAATAAACAAAATGTTAATATCCATACTTCAAATATTGCATGCTACTGCCATTTTCATACCATAATAATTGTTTTTAAGTATACCTGTATCCAGTAGTGAGTGGAATTCCACTCTTTTTCCAGTAGATGTGAGGTTTGGGACTGCCTCCAATCTGGCATTCAAAGACAACACTATCACCTTCCATGAGTTTCTGCACCATGGGCTTCCTCAGAAAGAATGGAGCCACAGCTGCTCCAGTGTCCACAGATTCAGATACAGCACTGATTTCTGATATGGTCTCTTTTCTGGCTTCAGCTGCAATCCTGGGAAGATTTTTTGATGATGAATTAGGAGACATTACATCTTTTTTTGTACATCAACACATCACTACCTGGTCTAATTCTTCTTTTGGCTGCTCCCATTAGGGGTCGCCACAGTGGATCTGCCCTTCCTGACACAACCATCCCCAATCAATCCGGGCTTGGGACTGGCACTAAGTATGTACTGTCTTGTACAACCCCAGTAGCTGGGTATTTTAAGATAAGATAAGATAAGATAAGATAAGATAAGATAAGATAAGATAGCCTTGTATTATCCCACAAGGGGAAATTTACATTGTTACAGCAGCAAAAAAGCAGCAAAAATATAGAAAGAAATACAACCCCAATTCCAAAAAAGTTGGGACAAAGTACAAATTGTAAATAAAAACGGAATGCAATAATTTACAAATCTCAAAAACTGATATTGTATTCACAATAGAACATAGACAACATATCAAATGTCGAAAGTGAGACATTTTGAAATTTCATGCCAAATATTGGCTCATTTGAAATTTCATGACAGCAACACATCTCAAAAAAGTTGGGACGGGGCAATAAGGCCAAGTTTACATTAGACCGTATCTGTCTCGTTTTCTTCGCGGATGCACTGTCCGTTTACATTAAAACGCCTGGAAACGCCGGGAAACGAGAATCTGCCAGGGTCCACGTATTCAATCCAGATCGTGTCTGGTCTGGTGCTGTGTAAACATTGAGAATACACGGATACGCTGTGCTGAGCTCTAGCTGGCGTCGTCATTGGACAACGTCACTGTGACATCCACCTTCCTGATTCGCTGGCGTTGGTCATGTGACGCGACTGCTGAAAAACGGCGCGGACTTCCGCCTTGTATCACCTTTCATTAAAGAGTATAAAAGTATGAAAATACTGCAAATACTGATGCAGATACTGCCCATTGTGTAGTTATGATTGTCTTTAGGCTTGCCATCGTTCCACTTGCAAGTGGTAAGTGACGCGCATGCCCAGTATGCACTGGGATCACACACACAGCGGCTCAGTCCCGAATCACTGCTCGTGCGCTTCACTCGCGCGCTCTGTGAGCTGCGCAGGGCCGGAGTGCGCACCCTCCAGAGGGCACTCGCTGTTCAGGGCGGAGTGATTTGGAGCGCAGGATGCCTGCGGAGCCGAGCGTATCCGTGTATTGGCGTTGCTGTGTGCACGCGAATCGTTTTAAAAACGTTAATCTGATGATCCGCTGATACGGTCTAATGTAAACCCCACCTATGAGGCTGGAAAAGTTAAAAGGTACAAAAAAGGAACAGCTGGAGGACCAAATTGCAACTCATTAGGTCAATTGGCAATAGGTCATTAACATGACTGGGTATAAAAAGAGCATCTTGGAGTGGCAGCGGCTCTCAGAAGTAAAGATGGGAAGAGGATCACCAATCCCCCTAATTCTGCACCGACAAATAGTGGAGCAATATCAGAAAGGAGTTCGACAGTGTAAAATTGCAAAGAGTTTGAACATATCATCATCTACAGTGCATAATATCATCAAAAGATTCAGAGAATCTGGAAGAATCTCTGTGCGTAAGGGTCAAGGCCGGAAAACCATACTGGGTGCCCGTGATCTTCGGGCCCTTAGACGGCACTGCATCACATACAGGCATGCTTCTGTATTGGAAATCACAAAATGGGCTCAGGAATATTTCCAGAGAACATTATCTGTGAACACAATTCACCATGCCATCCGCCGTTGCCAGCTAAAACTCTATAGTTCAAAGAAGAAGCCGTATCTAAACATGATCCAGAAGCGCAGACGTCTTCTCTGGGCCAAGGCTCATTTAAAATGGACTGTGGCAAAGTGGAAAACTGTTCTGTGGTCAGACGAATCAAAATGTGAAGTTCTTTATGGAAATCAGGGACGCCGTGTCATTCAGACTAAAGAGGAGAAGGACGACCCGAGTTGTTATCAGCGCTCAGTTCAGAAGCCTGCATCTCTGATGGTATGGGGTTGCATTAGTGCGTGTGGCATGGGCAGCTTACACATCTGGAAAGACACCATCAATGCTGAAAGGTATATCCAGGTTCTAGAGCAACATATGCTCCCATCCAGACGACGTCTCTTTCAGGGAAGACCTTGCATTTTCCAACATGGCAATGCCAAACCACATACTGCATCAATTACAGCATCATGGCTGCGTAGAAGAAGGGTCCGGGTACTGAACTGGCCAGCCTGCAGTCCAGATCTTTCACCCATAGAAAACATTTGGCGCATCATAAAACGGAAGATACGACAAAAAAGACCTAAGACAGTTGAGCAACTAGAATCCTACATTAGACAAGAATGGGTTAACATTCCTATCCCTAAACTTGAGCAACTTGTCTCCTCAGTCCCCAGACGTTTACAGACTGTTGTAAAGAGAAAAGGGGATGTCTCACAGTGGGAAACATGGCCTTGTCCCAACTTTTTTGAGATGTGTTGTTGTCATGAAATTTAAAATCACCTAATTTTTCTCTTTAAATGATACATTTTCTCAGTTTAAACATTTGATATGTCATCTATGTTCTATTCTGAATAAAATATGGAATTTTGAAACTTCCACATCATTGCATTCCGTTTTTACTTACAATTTGTACTTTGTCCCAACTTTTTTGGAATCGGGGTTGTAAAAAAGATAAGGTAGTGAAGGAGTAGTGAAAAAAGTACTAATTATACAAAGAAAAGGTATATATAAAAATAAATAAACTACAAATTTAAAGATAAAAATTAACAAATTTGCATAAATTAACAGGTTTGCAGGTATACAGTTAACATTAGTGTATTACACAGGTGGTATTGCACGTGTAAGTATTGCACAGGTAGTGCAATACCTAATGTGCATGTCTTTGAACTGTGGGTGAATCCCATGCTGACACGGGCAGAACATGAAAACTCCACACAGAAAGCCCGCCCCGGCCGTGGGGCTCAAACCCAGAACCTTCTTGCTGTGAGGTGACAGTGTTAACCACTACACCACCATGCCACCCAAATAACAATAACACTCTCATTCCTAGTGATTTTGTTGAGTGACAAAACTCTTCATTTGATATGTTTGTTCAAACTTTTATTTCGCTTTTGCCATAGCAAGATCTATATGTACACTACCATTCAAAAGTTTGGGATCACTTTGAAATGTCCTTATTTTTGAAAGAAAAGCACTGTTCTTTTCAATGAAGATCACTTTAAACTAATCAGAAATCCACTCTATACATTGCTAATGTGGTAAATGACTATTCTAGCTGCAAATGTCTGGTTTTTGGTGCAATATCTCCATAGGTGTATAGAGGCCCATTTCCAGCAACTCTCACTCCAGTGTTCTAATGGTACAATGTGTTTGCTCATTGCCTCAGAAGGCTAATGGATGATTAGAAAACCCTTGTACAATCATGTTAGCACAGCTGAAAACAGTTGAGCTCTTTAGAGAAGCTATAAAACTGACCTTCCTTTGAGCAGATTGAGTTTCTGGAGCATCACATTTGTGGGGTCGATTAAATGCTCAAAATGGCCAGAAAAATGTCTTGACTATATTTTCTATTCATTTTACAACTTATGGTGGTAAATAAAAGTGTGACTTTTCATGGAAAACACAAAATTGTCTGGGTGACCCCAAACTTTTGAACGGTAGTGTACATACATTATGGCTGGGGAAAAAACTATAGCTTGCACCAATTACAGTAGCCCCCATTGTGCCAAATCTGCATGTCTTTGACCTGTGTGGGAAAATCAGAGCACACTCATGCAGACACAGGCAGAACATGCAAACTCCACGCAGAAAGGCCCCTGTCAGCCATGAGTTTCAAACCCAGAACCTTCTTCCTGTGAGGTAACAGTGGTAACCAATGCACCACCATCACCTTGCCACACTCAACTTGCCATGGGTAATTCATATTTTTGGCTGTGGCTGAGTACCTTGATGCCATTAATAACACATGCTACTATTTACCAAATCCCATTACAGAACAAAGCAAGGATATGGTCTGAACTATGGTAGGAACCGTTTTCACTCGGAATATTATTTAGCTAACATGGACCAGGACATCCTTTCCAGAATCAGGACTATGACGGAATGCAGAAAGAGTAAAAATGCAATACTGTGCAGCAGTGTCAGATGACTGAGTTGGACATGGATGCAAATGCAAGATTGGGCATTTTATTAAAACAAACAAACAAACAAACAAACAAACAAACAAAACAGATCTAAAGCATGAAGCAGATTCAAGAATCAGGTACAGGCTTAAGGTCAGGCAGTCAGCTAACAGAGGAACATAGATACAGTGGGGCAAAAAAGTATTTAGTCAGCCACCAATTGTGCAAGTTCTCCCACATAAAAAGATGAGAGAGGCATTTAATTTTCATCATAGGTACACTTCAACTATGAGAGACAGAATGGGGAGAAAGAATCCAGGAAATCACACTGTAGGATTTTTAATGAATTAATTGGTAAATTCCTCGGTAAAATAAGTATTTGGTCACCTACAAACAAGCAAGATTTCTGGCTCTCACAGACCTGTAACTTCTTCTTTAAGAGGCTCCTCTGTCCTCCACTCGTTACCTGTATTAATGGCACCTGTTTGAACTCGTTATCAGTATAAAAGACACCTGTCCACAACCTCAAACAGTCACACTCCAAACTCCACTATGGCCAAGACCAAAGAGCTGTCAAAGGACACCAGAAACAAAACTGTAGACCTGCAACAGGCTGGGATGACTGAATCTGCAATAGGTAAGCAGCTTGGTGTGAAGAAATCAACTGTGGGAGCAATTATTAGAAAATGGAAGACATACAAGACCACTGATCATCTCCCTCGATCTGGGGCTCCACGCAAGATCTCACCCCGTGGGGTCAAAATGATCACAAGAACGGTAAGCAAAAATCCCAGAACCACACGGGGGGACCTAGTGAATGACCTGCAGAGAGCTGGGACCAAAGTAACAAAGGCTACCATCAGTAACACACTACGCCGTCAGGGACTCAAATCCTGCAGTGCCAGACGTGTCCCCCTGCTTACGCCAGTACATGTCCAGGCCTGTCTGAAGTTTGCTAGAGAGCATTTGGATGATCCAGAAGAGGATTGCGAGAATGTCATATGGTCAGATGAAACCAAAATAGAACTTTTTGGTAAAAACTCAACTTGTCGTGTTTGGAGGAGAAAGAATGCTGAGTTGCATCCAAAGAACACCATACCTACTGTGAAGCATGGGGGTGGAAACATCATGCTTTGGGACTGTTTTTCTGCAAAGGGACCAGGACGACTGATCCGTGTAAAGGAAAGAATGAATGGGGCCATGTATCATGAGATTTTGAGTGAAAACCTCCTTCCATCAGCAAGGGCATTGAAGAGGAAACGTGGCTGGGTCTTTCAGCATCACAATGATCCCAAACACACCGCCCGGGCAACGAAGGAGTGGCTTCGTAAGAAGCATTTCAAGGTCCTGGAGTAGCCTAGCCAGTCTCCAGATCTCAACCCCATAGAAAATCTTTGGAGGGAGTTGAAAGTCCATGTTGCCCAGCGACAGCCCCAAAACATCACTGCTCTAGAGGAGATCTGCATGGAGGAATGGGCCAAAATACCAGCAACAGTGTGTGAAAACCTTGTGAAGACTTACAGAAAACGTTTGACCTCTGTCATTGCTAACAAAGGGTATATAACAAAGTATTGAGATGAACTTTTGTTATTGACCAAATACTTATTTTCCACCATAATTTGCAAATAAATTCTTTAAAAATCAGACAATATGATTTTCTGGATTTTTTTTTTCTCATTCTGTCTCTCATAGTTGAAGTGTACCTATGATGAAAATTACAGGCCTCTCTCATCTTTTTAAGTGGGAGAACTTGCACAATTGGTGACTGACGAAATACTTTTTTGCCCCACTGTAAAAGCTAAAAATACAGAAACAGGAGCCAGGAAGATAAGATCAAACCAGAAACTCTAAACAAGGTTGCAAGGTATGGTAAGTCAGGAAAATACACACTGAGCATAAAGTCTCAGTTGAAGCACTCTCCAAATTGTGTTTATATAGCATAAGATGTGATTGTGAACAGGTGTGCATGATTAGTACTCAGGTGAGTGTGAACGTGCTGAGGACTGTAGTCCATGGTGGCCATGTTTGTAGGCCACAGTGTGTTCTGGGAAGTGGCGTGTCGAGTGGATCCCTGTGCTACAGTGACAAGCAGGAAAACCTATATACTAAGTTAGATAACTCTAATGGTAGCACAGTACACAGTCTCCCTGCATTTAAACATTTCATCCAGAGTAAATTAAGATGCTAGCCTGACTCAAATTAATTGCTGTACTATGTGTGAACACCACAGCTGATACGAAAAATGCTTGACTTTCTGCCTTTTTATTAAGAACACAAACATGATGCTTCATCACCAGAGACACAAATAAAGGATAAACAGAAAGTCACCTATTATTCTATTTTTGATTTGGATTATGTTTTGGCTTGCTTGGTGGACTAGCTAATGAATTTATGATTTGTCAATCACTGATAAAGCACCAAACAGTTACAAGAATTAAACATCGCAGGAAAAACTTTGACAAGGGCATGGCATACTCACCGTCTTTCTTGCATAGATACTTCAACATGTTCAGAAATAGCAGTCAAATCCTCCCGACTCTCACTTTCCTCAGACACTGTAAAATAAAATTAATTAACAGGAAATAAATAAGTCTATGTTCATAAAAATGATGCATGATGCATGTATTTAGTGCACTGTAACCCTGTTATTCATACCTTGCACAAGCAGGTAGCAGGAGGTGCTGATAGTTCCAGCCTCGTTTGTAGCAGTACAAGTGAAACGTCCACTATCCTCAGCAAAGGCCTCACGGATCACTAGGCGGGCATATCCTTCCTCATATGTGATCTGGAAGTCAATGGAGCTTTCAATCCTGTAGTCCTCTCGGAACCATATAATGCCTGGTGTGGGGTGGCCTGAGATCTGGCACTCCAGAGTCACAGACTCTCCCTCAATAACAGTCAGGTTCTTCAAGCCCTGAATAACAGGAATAGGATTTTAGGTCAAACTGTTAATACCAGGTTTGAAAATGCATTGAAAGTGAATACTTACAGCCACAACTGTTGGTGGCATCACTTGGACTTGTGTATGCGAAGGGATCATTGCAGCCTCCACAACCTGCAAAATATTCAGTGCATTCAGAGTCTCTTTTTTAGCCCATGATACAGATTATAGGATTACAAAGAAAGGAAAAAAAGAATTATTTTTCAAAACTGAAACGACAGATGGATAAAATGAAGGAAAAGTGCTGTGGAAATGTGCTTGCTGAGTGGAGCAGATGTGGAGCATCATGGATCTGTTAGGCATGAGTGATCACTTGATTACTCAAATGAAGCGTTGCTGTCAGACCAATGAGGTAGTGGCCATATTACAACACCCACATCCACTGTAAATGATGTGTGTATACCTCTCTGAAACCAGGTGTCATAAATTGAATAATATCTACCCATCGTGTGCCTAAAGGAGGACTGTGGAGCTATTCTCCTTACTATTAATTTGCACAATGAAAGCTGAAAGTTGAACACGACCGAAGTTTTGAGCAGAAAGAGTCGAGAACATTGCTTTCTACAATATCCCAATAGCAGAGACCTGATCCCAATAGCAGTGACAGCACCAATACCACCATGAATTAAAGTAACAGGTTTCATTTTATATGAATATAAAATACAGTTGTCTAATGTGATTCTCAATATGGTGTCTGTGAGCCTTTAGAGGTCTATGATTTTTTTTTTATTTAGTTACAGCCATGAAAATCACAACTCACAATTATCAAACTTTTTATAATTAAATTTGAGCTTTTATAATTATTATCATGAGCTGGCTTAGCGATTAGCGTGTCCACCTCTCGATCAGGAGATCGTGAGTTCTACTCACAGTTGGGTCATACTAAAGACCATTGTAAAAATGGTACCTACTGCTGTCTGGCAAGGCACACTGCAATACAGATGCGAGTGGGGAGTCAAACTCTCGCAGTTACCAGAAGGCTATTATTATTAGGCTGGTCACGTGAATGAAATGAATTTAATCCAAACTTCAGTCACTCAAAAGCAGTTAACACAAAACTAGTTTTTATTGTATTAGAAATGGCCTGCTGCTCTGCACCGAGACGGAGTAATCTGTAACCCACTGTAACCCTAGCTGTATAGGCGAGAGGCCGAGGGCTATAGAAGCAGAGATCGGTGCCACCCAATGTGCCTTAAGGGCCTTAGTACTGGGACGGGAGACTGCCTGGGAAGACCAGGTCCTGGTAACTCAAAAACAGTTAATACAAAATCAGTTAACCCTGTGATGACCTGGCGACTTGTCCAGGGTGTACCCTGCCTTTTGCCCTTAGTCAGCTGAGATAGGCTCCAGCTTGCCTGCGACCCTGCACAAGATAAGCGCTTATGGATAATGGATGAATGGATGGATAGATGGATGGATGGATGGACAAAATCAGTTTTTACTGTATTAGAAATGACCTGCTGCTCTACACCCAGCTTGAGTTGCTGATATAACTTGAAGGCTTATTTATATAGGCTTATTAACCAGCAAAAAGTGCAGTAGGCACAGTGTCTGGACTTTTTCACTATGACCAATAAGATGATAAGTCAGGATTTTGTATACGAATTATAAATCCTTAGCTACCTCACATAAAGTACATTTGAAAAATATTGCTTCAATGTACAAATATCCAAAGTGCAGATGTTTCCCGATATGACAAACAAAGTGAGCAAAATATAACAAATAAATCCATGCTTAATGTCAAAGCAAAGTGGCAATATGTAAAAATCTAGAGAGCCAAGGTGAAAGCAGTGTATGACTGTGATGCACTTAGGCAAGCTTTCCAAAGTGTAACAGTGACAGCAAGGTGCTTGTATCACACGTTAGCTCGCTACCTCCTCCAGACAAGCCCAAGTTTCGCAGTGAGGGCTGGTGTCCTGTGCTGTTTGTCCTACTAGAGGACCATTGGGATAACGGTCATCATTTTCATTAAAATGCTCTTCCTCTGGATTCATCAAGGCTGCAGTGTCCTCTATATCTGATCTCATCTATATTTTCCAAACATTTATATTGCATTAAAATTGCTCAATTTCTAATATGAATTAAATAATATAAGCTGAACACAGAGCAGTATACCTCCACTTCATCCTTAGTTAGAGTAGAATTAGCAATGGGCAACTCTTTGAAAATACTGGCCATACTTTCAACACTGCTTCCAGTATTATCCCATAGTTCAGTACTAGTTCCAGTATCAGGTGTACTGGTAACAGAGTCTGCAAATTCACTCTCACTGCTAGCTTCGTCAGGAATGTCAATGTCATTATAGTCACAGATGCTTTCAACACTGTCATCCTTCAAGATATTTTTTTCAGAATCATCCGCTGCCTACATATATATGTAGAAGGGAAAAGAAAGGAATAAATATGTATCGTAACTGCGATGTGAATCTCATTATCGGTCTCACTGTCACAAGACAATGCAGTGATTTATTGAGGTGAAAAACACGACACGGCACCAATTGATGGTTCATTCATGATGCTGTAATATTATTATTCTATTCAGGGGGATTTTGTGCCTTTGCAGCTATTTTGCTCATGAATTCATCAGGAGCTCCACTTTTAGGCAGCGACTAAATGTATATAAAAGCATCTTTACAGAAATCTGGATGTAGATTTAGATCCTTAATGAACAAGCCAGTGATGACAGTAGAAGGAAATAAAAACTTCCTGAGACGACATGAAGAAGAAACCAGGAGAGCAATCACACTCCTCTTCTGATTGACACCAGATAATGGGGAATCATTTCTCTTCCACAGTTGTATACTATAAAGGCAAACAGTACTGTGGGTGCTGAAAGTATGTTCCATATGAGCATCGTGATCTTTAGGATTACAGCAACCATTCTTAAGAACAATTCTGCAGTATCCAGGTGAGTTTAAGCACTGTAGTAAGTCTTGGTCATGAAAAATAAAGACCACTCTCACAAGGTCCCAGCCTACAGTGATGATTGTACGACCCAGCATTTCAAATATAAGTGCAAGCTTTAGAACATGTGTGCAGATAGCACAAAGTACTTCACCTGACCCTTATGGATCTTTCTCTCCTTTATGTGCTCAGCTTTATGTGTACGGAACAAACATTAAAACATATTTCAAAGTCATATTTAGATTACCACAATGATGTTCTGGGTAAAATGAATGCAAATAAAATGATTACAGGACAGAGATTATAGGGATCATAGGTAGTGTGGCTGCTCCTTAGTAATTTCTTCCTAATACAGATTCTATTTTATATTTGTGAATAATTCTGAATTCAGAGATGAAACGCATCGCTGAGGCCCAGAAGAAACGAGCTGTGCTGAAGGATGGAACTATCGCCACCCCCACTACAGCACCTACCTACGCGTTCCCGACATGTGGGCATACCTTTAAACCCCAGATTGGCCTCATCAGTCACCTCCAGACCCACAACCACCACCCACCAAATTGAAGTCATGATTATCTTTGGCCCTGAAGGACGAACATCATCAAGTTCTTCCTCAAATCTTCCTCAAAATTTCACTTCCTTGTTTCCTATTGGCTCATGCATCCAAAATTGATCAAATCCATTACTCCAAGTTCAATGGGGGAAAAAAAAAAGAATCTAACTGCTTTTTCACCAGGCAAATTTTGTTCATGTTAAATTTTATTTCGTTATTATTTGGTCTGACCATTAACAGCTTGATATAACCGAAGCTTAAATGTTGCAACTGAAAACAACTGGTCTGTTTTTGTCAATTCATTCATCTTCAGTAAGCGATTTATCCTGTTCAGGGAATGAAGCAGGAATACACCCTGAATTCTATTTTTGAATATTTTTGAGTTCTCCACCATTTGTTCTTGAAAAGAAAAATGCTGAGTTGAACTGCTTGCATCTACAATGGACAATTCAGTATTATTATTATTTTTTCCAGTGAAGCTGCTAACTTTGAGTCTGTCCCATAGATGTTACCACAGTACCAACAGCAAAAAGTCACGTTCAATCAAACACAAGCACTCCCATATAACCTACAGGGACTAAATACCTATATAGCCACATCATATTTAACCATTATTCCACAAAACCGAGTCGTACGTACACGAGCTGATAGTCGACGAGGCATGTAGCGCCGAGTTGTCTATAATCCATGTACGACGAGATTGAGTGGAATAACTGTTTTATTCTATCCACATTCACTGGATTTTGAGAAACAGAACATTTTTGTTATTTTTTGCAAATTTGATAAATAAAAACTTTATACAAAATGTCCAAAAAAAATAATTTCCGCTTAGAATGTAAACAAACTGGTGAAATGACAGAAGCAATTTGTGAAAAATGTGAAAAGTTTTGTTTTTGAATAGAGTTTTTATTTCGTCCTCGGTTGGTTCAGCAACAGCTCCGCCATTTTGTTTTTCCCTACTCATGGTATATGAGCTGATAGCCTAGTAGTAGAGTAGCCAGTCAGAGCGCACGATTGCTCATATCCAATGGATGTGGACAGAATAAATGCTGTACATCATTATTATATGTGTGTGTGTTTTCTATTCTATTAATTGTAGTTTGTGTGCCTTTGAAAGCTCCTTCTTTAACTAACCTCATCTCAGGTGTTTTACCACTAGGGGTTGCAAATGTTCAACTATCAGAAGAAAAAAAAAAAGATCACCTCTTTGATAATAGCTCCACTGATCTGTTGCTGCCTGGTAAAAGAGCCTTCCCACTGTTCCTTTTGGACATGTGTGGAAGAGGACTGGACATACATGGGTCCAGTAGACATGGTAGTGTAGCTGGATTCTGCTACATAGCCTTCCTGCTTCCATGGAGGCAAAACATCAGCAGCCTGTGTGACATACTTGCGTGTGGTTAATGGAGACTTCACGGGTCTAATAGGGGACACTGACACTCTTGAAGTTGGGGAACCAGTCCTAAAAAAAACCCAAAAGACTTTTCAAATAGAAACTCAACTATGATATAGCTATTATACACTAATGAAACTTCATGGACCACTCTGCTGGATAAGGTCCTTTAGGAAAAGGAAAAGCACTTTACCTCACAGGTGTGGGAGTTGGAGCCTTAACATGTCTTACAGGTGAAGGTGACTGGTGACGAGCAGCTGTAACCTTTGTAACCACTGAAGCTGATGTTGGGGACATTGAGGTCGCTTTTCCAGGCACACGAGGGGGTGTTTTGTGAGCCAAATGCTGAATCATAACACCTCCCTCCATTTGCATTTCTGTCATGGCTGATGAATCAAAATGAGCCTCCACTTTCTATGAATAAAATACAAGGCTAGATTGTTCTCTGATCTTTTTTAGGGTAATAACATTTAGAAGTGACAATCTGTGAATTCATTTCCCAATTTCTGAAGCTAACATGAGTGCTACTGCAGGAAAATCAAATAGTACCACATTATTTTGCACTGGGTTAGTACTGCCTCCTGCTTCGGTTACAGTGTGATTAAAGTGCATATTCAAGCAAATTTGAAGCATAAAATCAATGTAAAAAGTTTTCTTTTAAATATATATTATTCAAATACAGCAACTGTCTGGATTACGATCACCTTTTCCTCCATGGCCTGTGAAATTTGAGAGCTTGAAACAACTGTCTTGGTCTTCTTTGCAGGCACTGCAACTTCTTCACCTGAAATAACACATAGTAAAGTACCGAACCATACTGATACACTTTAAACAACTTTTAAAAACTAAACAGATAAATGTTTAATGAGTTAAATAAAACATGTCCATAAATTTACCTTGAACCAGTAGTTCTGCGGTTGAAGTGGCACGTCCGCTGCTGTTGGAGGCAATAACTGAGTATGTCCCAGAGTCTTCAGGAAAAGCCTCGGCAATCAACAAGCTGTAAAGGTCTCCATCTTGAACAATCTGAAAGTCAGCGGAGCTCTGAATCTCAGCTCCCTCTCTGTAAAACTTCACCACAGGTGTAGGGATTCCTGTCACACGGACGTCCAGTCTCATTTGTTTTCCTTGTCTCACTGTCATGCTTTGTAGTCTCTGAATAAAGGTCGGTGGCGCAGTTTCCACTGTAGAGAAATAACAGGTTTAGTACTTAAGGCCCGGTCCCACAATACCAAAAACTATAACTATAAATAAATGGGTCCCCTGCAGTTTATGTGGTCAGTGCTCACACCAGACCGATAATGATCCCTATAGCCCAGGCCTGGGTTTATCCGTATCAGTGAGATTGCTTCTGGAGCCATTTTTCCAGGCCTCGACCTGATCCAAAGTCACGGATTCACAGAAAATAAAAAATATAATACAAAGCACGGATCTTTTATTCACGGATATGTGATTTTCTGTGAAATATCAATAGTAAATTAATAAACATATAAATGCAGGTAAGATATTTTAATTATGAACTTCAGCAGTCCAAACATTTAATTTTTTTAGACATCTTATTTTTTTTTTTATCTGTGACACATCATCTGTATGAAATCTGTAACCAATCTGTAATATACTGAAACGTCCGTGACCCATCCGTAAATTATTAGCATCCACGATACATCTGTATTAAAATCCGTAACCACTCTATATTTTGTATCCTTTTTTATTATATTTCCATAGTCTGTGACCTATCCATATTACATCAACCACCAGAGTGTGTGCATGGGTTGTTTTGGAGTCCAAGCTGTACAGTATGACCCGGAATAATGTGCTACTACTTGGAACAAAAAAACTTCCATGACACTTTCTAAGTTGCATGCATTTATTTCCCTGAGTGTCAGGACGGAGTGATATTACAGTGGGGATTATAGTTGTGGTGTTTCTGCTCCAGACTGGAACTAAACTCAGGCAGAAGGAGAGTCAGAGTTGGAGTTATAGGTAGAGTTAGAGTTATCGGTGTTGTGGGACCGGGCCCTTACTTGTTAAGTTAGAACAAGCTATTTATAAATATCCATAGCATAACAGTCACCTGTAACCAGGAGTTCAGCAGTGCTAGTGGCTTGTCCAGCGCCATTGGTGGCTCTCACAGAAAATCTTCCGCTGTGTGCGGCTGTCACGGCGGGGATCCTCAGAACAGCGCGGCCTTCGCTGAACGAGATCTGAGCGCCGGGCAGAGCGGCAGCAGAAAGAACCTGGCCATCACGAAACCAGCTCACCTCAGGAACTGGATTACCTGACGGGAGCATAGAATGTGATGGAAACTACAACACGACTATGTCATGGCTCAGTTTATAAACAGTCCATCAGGGACAAAGAAAGATGGCCAGAATATGATTTTAATCCTTACCACTAACTTGCACTTCGAACGTTGCGGCACTACCCTCAAGTGCCACAACGCTCTGAAGCGGCTGTGTGAACGTTGGCGCCTGTGTTGTCATGATGGTAGGCACCCTGGAAAATACAAGAATGATGCATTCATTACATTTATTTCATAAAACACAATAAACACAGTGCTGATATTTATTGTTGTTACATTACAATATGAATGGCAGGCAGGCTAATTTTAGCTGCGGAGAAATTTAACTGACTAATCACTGGGTGTCGTTCATTCCACCCTGCTGCATCTGTCTTTGAGCAGCCTGTCATCTGAGAGACTAGTGGCTCCAAAAGGTCTGTGTGTCAATTCAAACACCTAACTGACAGCATATAGCGCAAGTACAAGCTGTGATTTCAGCCTTTGAAACAAATTACATATCCAGATGCATACTTAACACTGAAGGGCCTATGATTAAGAAAGCCATAAAAAGTTTTCAGACTCCGAGAAATCAAGCAGGTACAGCCTCGTAGCACATGGATTTCTCCAGGATTAAGTTACAAACATAACATTGCATTCAATTACATTTTTTTTATTCAAAACAACCAACAAGTTAAACAGGATGCAATTCAAACATCCAGCTTTTTGAGAAAATGGCAGCGACGCAAGAGCTGAACCATCTCCCAAGTTACCCAAAGCAAGTGGGCAATCATTATATATTATACACTAATGATTATACAACAATGACATACACCAATGCGCTATGTTTTGGTTACAGTCTTAATACAGGACAGAATGTCAGCATGTGCCAGTGTTAAAGCAAACAGGCTACAATTTTAAACTGACAGCTGCTGTGTGAACCTGTGAACCTTTCTTAATACAATAGATCATGTTTTATATATATATATATATATATATATATATATATATATATATATATATATATATATAAAGTCAAAGTCCCTCCTGTGCCAGGATCTGATCTTCCCAGTCAGTCTCCTGTCCCAGGACTAACCAGGCACTTGGTGCATTGGGCAGCACCAATCTCCGTTTCCATAGCCCTTGGCCTCTCACTTATTACATAGCTGGGGTTAGAGTGGGGGGCCGGTCCTCTGGTAACCATGAGTGTGTGTGTGGGTATAATATACACACACACACACACACACACTTTATATATATATATATATATATATATATATATATATATATATATATATATATATATATATAGAGAGAGAGAGAGAGAGAGAGAGAGAGAGAGAGAGATAGGCAAAAATTTATATTTATATTTATATTTAAGACTCAGTATACTAATGAGATAAGTTTTATCATTGTAACTGCCAATTTCTGAGAACAAAAAGACACATTAATGCTCATTAGCACATCGCCCCCACCCATCAACTTTTAAATTCCCAGCAAATATGACCAACACCAAATTTAAGCGAGGCCACCAAGCTGCAAATATATCCTGTTCTATATTGAGGAGTAATACAATATCTGTACATGTACATTTACTAACTAGCAGCATGAATAGACACTTTAAAGCTGTTCAGTATAAACACATGGAATTTTATGAAATGTGCCATTTTCTCTTTCATTTCTCAGTCAGTTTCTCATCTTTGTAGAACAATTTTCCACAATACCTCTCAGATCGACTGAGTTCCAAATCGTAGAAGATATAGCTCAAATAAAGCAGAAAAAACATATGAATTAACCTATTTGTTTATTCCCTTTTTCAGCCCAGATAAGCATTTTTGCAGGTGTTGTAAAACACATCACTCCTATAAAAGCAAAAAGGGCTAAAAGTTAAAATTAAAAGGTGTGCTGTTACACTAAACATTTAACAATCATACTACATGTTCTGTCCACTACTTCTTATGGCAGGGGCCTATTAAACCTTATTAGGACACCAAAATGTACTTATTTATTCCTCAGAAATATCTGAAATCCCACATCTTCTCTTAATAACCAGATATAACCATTTTTAAATAAGAACCAAATTCATAAATTAGTTTAGAGGAAATGAAGGATGCAAAATTATCCTCAAAGCCATCTCCTTTTAAAAATCATTACAGTTATTTGTCTCCCTTCTTCACGCAATACCATGAACGCTGCACTACTATCAAATATCATCAACCATCACTTAGAAATAATCAGTAACAATTTCATTCTTCCACATTTTTTTTTCAAAGGATCTAACTATTTCCTTAAAAATGTGCACTCTTTATCAGCAACCACTTGATTTGGGTCAACAGGTGAAGTCCAAGCTCATCTCCCAACATATGTTGGAAATTGTACAAAATATACAACAAGCACAAATTATTTTTAATAAACACAAATATAATGTTCACAGTAAACTGTAAGGTAGGTGTTATATATAATGATTGATGTCCTATTAGACAGAAATGGCAATTTCCAAAAATAATCAGTCCCTTTGCTTGATTGACAGTCACCATGTGGCACATAGCTGGAGGTGCAACTGATAGCCCTGCTGCTGATTCCCTTAAAAAGACATCGCGGCCGAGCTGGGACACCACTCCAATGCTATCACAGGCTATTCTTGGCTTTTCCCAAATCATCGCACCATATAATAACCTTGAACTTTTAAAATAAGATAATTATCTCTTGAAGCACTTGTAAAAGAAATAAAAACTACTGCAGCATCTCATTAAGCCTCTGAAACATCACATAAGAAGAGTAAAGGTAATTCTGTAAGATATCATCAATGTGAAGGTAACATGCATGATCAAAAAGTAAAAGACAGGAAATAAATATCTGTCCATGGAGTTAATGCAACTTACTTGGATTATAATGGTGCCTATAACTGATGGGACTGTGCCCAGAAGGCTGCTGCCTCAGCAACAATCCTTTTATCCAGTATGTTTCCAGAATATCCAAGGTGAGAACAGTTGAACCTCAAAACGACCCCCAAAAACAAAACTACACAGGAGTAAAGACCGTGTAGTTTTGCTTTTCCCTTGCAATCCCTACACCCGAGGCAAGGCTGGGAATGCTCCAACTGCTCAGAAGTGCTAATACGCTACTTTTACTTTATATACCTCTAGCCTAGCCTGCAGTGTCACTTCTCAGCCACTCCCCATTCATCCCCCTCGCCCAAGGAATCATGGGAGATTGATGCATTTTATACAACCTTACATTTGCCTCACAGTGTCCCCCACTCTTTGTCTACAGAAGTTCATCGTAACGTGATACTCCAACGCCATGCTCAGACAATTCGATACACTCACTGAAGTGATTTGAAACTCATTGGTGTTCAATGTTATGTTTATGGCCCTTTTTTGTTTTTTTTTTTAAAAAGGCCATGCTGTTTCACCAGGCCCTCATGGCAAGCATTAACCTGTCGTTGACCAAAAGGAGCAAGTGGCTGTCCCTGTCACTCAACCAGAAGGCAACCCCCCACAAGAAGGGTCAGCTAATGAGTACAGAATGCTTACTAACCTTGCTTTGTTGTTCAGATCCTATTTATTTATTTATTTATTTATATCAAAGATGTGAACACACACTACCAGTCAAAAATTTGGACACATCTATGCTAATATTCTCTTTATTATGTCTGAGCAAGGTAAATTTGTTTCACATTGTGGGTCAAAACTACAGGCTCTGTGTTTTTGAGAAAATCTGCAAAGGTGAATGTTAAAATCAAAAGTGATGTTAAAATCATGTAAACATTGTCTTTGCATTAATACACTCCAAATGACTTGGCAACTGAATACCCTTTCCTTGACTCCTTGTCTTGTCTTACACTCTGACGCTGATCCTCTCCATCACTGTTCCTTTCCACTGCTTGTGGTTATGCATTACCTTTAGACCTGACAGTTGGACCACATCTCATCAATAACATGAATTATTATTTTTAACTGGCTGTAATAATCAGATGATGTCTGCACTGTTCTACCTGCCCTCAGGATTCTCCTCCTTGCAAATTCAATGTTGTAAATAAAGTAACCGCTGATTCTATGAGTCATATCAGCAAAGCTGAAAACATTACACTGATGGGATGTCATGTTAATTTTGGAAAACTTTTTAAGAAATTGGATGTGCTTGGATGCAAAATAAATAATATTCACCTTTTTGAACAGCCACTAAACATCCGGATGTGATCTGAAATTCCTGCTGTGGGGAAAATCAGATGATCTTTGAAGGAAATTCCTTGAGGAAAATTGCAGCTCTTTTCTTCCTCTTTTGCCAGTCTTTCCTTGTGCACTGTGCTGATTTTGACACAGCGCCATAACATGGGTGTAATGCTGCCTTTGTTGTTACTTTGCGTGAAGACACCCATCAGAGTTTTGTCAAAAACTGGAAGCTGTACATAAGTTAAAGAAGGCAGCAACCTTGTAATTCTCGATGCAGGAAAAACCATGCACTAGTGTTATAGCTATTCTGCAGTAATTAGCCTCCAGCCTATCTCTGAAAATTTTGATCACCATTTTTGTTGTGAACCACAGCATCTCTCAAACATCATGTGACAACCATTAAAACACTTCAGTCCCTCAAACTGGTTGGCAGTGAAACTGACCAGCCATTCAGGACCTATATTGTATCTACAACAGTATAGTTGCAGGTTTTTGACTTGCTTTCTCAAGTAACAGACACTAAATTGAAACATTCTCCAGCACTGGCAAATAGACAGATGCCGCAGAGTCTTGTCTCGTGACTGCTCTAATGGGAAATCCGCAAGGGAATCCCCGAGAGAGGGAGGAGGAGCCTGCTGCTCCTCACTCTGACGCGGTGATGACATAGATGGATCTGTGACAGCTGCTCCCGCCAATGCCACTCTGGGACCTCCCCCCCCGAACTATGGCAGGCCCCACTCTTCACTAAGTGCGTCATTAATTCCCTAAATCCTGGCCAATCAGTCCCCAAAATTATCGAGTGGGTAAGGCGAGGATTAACTGCCGCCTGTACTCTAAATTTCTCCACTTGAAACAGAATGTGGACCAACACTAAAGGGTAGTTGTGAACATCCCCGTGCACACACAACACCTTCACCAACTGTGCTCTTCCCAATGCCTCGTCTTGCACCAGGCTTTGGTGGCTTAAGGTCTGATTACAGCCGGAGTCCACCAAAGCCTGATACGTATCCCCTTGGATACTCACCGGTATGCAATATGCTCCAGCCTGATCGAGGGTGGTCCCTGGTGCATCAGGGATCTGGACCACCGCGCCCACCTCCATCATCGAGCACTGATGCTGGAGGTGCCCCAGCTCCCGGCAGTGCCAGCATACCGGCCCAGGCTCTCTCTATCTCTGCACCATTGTTCCGGAGATCACTCACCTGAGGGGGGGAAGACACAGACATGGAAGTAGGAAACAGTAGGACACCGTGGGTGTGGCGGGCCGGCTGGGGTGGAGCCGGCCCCTGCCTCCGCGGTGGGGTAATGGGGCGAGGGTGAGGAACAGAAGGGGGGAGAGAGAGAGAGAGGAGAGGGGAGGAGGGGAGACATGCTGTCCTGCCATCAGAACGGCTGCCATATGGTTCTCCGCCAGCTCGATGGCCTGATCCAGCGACACCGGGCGATGGCACTGGACCCACTCCACAGTTCCTTCCGGAAGTCGGGCGACAAATTGCTCCAGTGCCACCAGATCGATGATTCCCTCAGCATTGTGGTTGTCGGCCCTCAGCCACCGGCTGTTCCACCGGCCAACCCCACACCTCGGCTGCCTGCTCAAAACGAGCGAGGAAGGCTTCGGGGTCGTCCTGCGGACCCATCTTCATTAGGGTGAGGTGGGGAGGGTCCATGGCGGTGGTGATCGGGGCCCCCGCCGACATGAGCAGGTGCCAGAAGGCCTGGCGATCTTCCTGTTGCGCGAGCACTAGGGCTTCGAAGCGTTGTTCTTGCTCCTTCTGGAGGGCGATCAGCGCCTGGTGCTGGCTCTGTTGGGCCATGGCGAGGGCATGGACCAGGTCCTGGAAGGGGGAGGACTCCATGTGGCTGTTCCCTTCTGCACTTTCCCGGGTTTCGGCACCACTGTGGTATTGGACCAGGTGGGTGGAGCACAGAAGCACGGCAGGCCAGAACTGAGTTCTCAATGAACCATTTATTTTTAACAATATGGGTGGCTTTTCAGTTCATTCACTCTTTTCCCAGCCACGCACACACACACAAGTGTTCTGGTTGGGGAGAGAGAGCTTCCTTTCTCTGCTCTCCTCTCCTTTTAAAGGGTGTGGTCACTGGGGAAGACACACAAACAGGTTAATCCCCATCAGGTGCAATGATTCCACCACTTACCTTCTCTGACTCCGCCCTCTATTCACAGACCGCCGCTTGGCCACGCCCCCGCTGCCACACACCTATATCATCTTGTGTTAATCCCAGGGTAGGAAGTAACAAAGTACAATACTTCATTATCATACTTAAAGGAGATACGCAGAACCTTTATTTTTAAATAAATTTCTGAGTGGATAGTATCTCTATCCTTGACTCTTGTATGCTGCATCAATGGGATTAAAAAATATATATTTTTGAGAGTTAAAATCTACTGCAAAGTTGTGATTGGAGTTGCCCCACTGAGCCAGCCAGCCCTGAGTGCGTGATGTCACAGCGGGAACCGGTTTTAAGGCCGAGGCCTTTTACAGCTACAGACCAAAGTCATATAAAAAAACATTTATGGTGAAAGTAAGAAATAGCGTTACCAATTCGCTCAACTAAGACTGATTTGACTTCATTGATTGTGGGTTGACTCTCATTAAAACAGGATGGGTGTCATAACTTATGCAACATACATGTACATGCATGCATTTTCACTGATAAAACGTAAAAGGCTCATTAAATAATCAGATGAACTGAAACAATCACATTCTGAAGCAAATTAAATAATCTTATACCGCTAACTTAAACACACAATACAAGTTACATGGATTAATCTAAATGCAGGTAAACAATGTGTTGTTTTGTTATCCAAATGAGAGTCGGAGCTTACCCATCTGTGTTCTCGCTTCTTGAAGGCCGATCTTGTGGCCGACTGTTTTTGAAACAATCTGACTTTCAGTTGTTCGTTCAGTTTCCGTTCATTCGCTTCTTCCACATAAAGGCGAGATGGCCGCAATATCCAGTTTAGAAATAAGACGGCTGCTCCACTCATTCACTGTTTTCTTCATACTGTGTATTCCGCCATTACTACTGCGCTCAGGCAATTACTAAAACCCGGGACGGAATGGAACATCACCAGTTTTAGCAACAACTGCGGGGAGGTCACTGCCCGAGCGATATGTCCCATCCCGTTCTGTCCCGGGTTTTAGCAACAACCCTCAGCTCACTCCAGGAGGACTGGTGCAACTGAACTCACTTTCCTTTAAAAAAAAATAATAAATAAAATAAATACTTTCCTTTTCTTGTAGTTTTCTTTTTCTTTAATTGTTGGTACTGCACCCTCTTTCAATACAGGCTTATAGCCAACACTCCTCAACAGATCAGAGGTCTCATACGAGTCTTCAGTAAAATATGCAGAGCAGAGGAGAGACCACTTCATAGCCGCCCAATGTGCCTGTGAACTTCTCGCAAAACACATCCAAATCTTTGCGGTTTGATCATTCTTGGGCCATGAATGCAACGTAAATCCATCTTCTGTCATGTTGCTGCACCGGCCAGCAACACATCTATGTGGCATGGTGATAAGTTAGCTCAAAATGGAGGATCGGAGTTGCAGTCAGCGCTGTGTTTTAGTATAGCGGAAATGGCGACGAAACCAATAGACTTCCTGCTGTGACGTCAAGGTCATTCACTCAGACCGCTACCTAAATAATCACTTTAATCGTAAAAATTACTATCTTAGATGTATTGTTAATGCTTAAAACTATTCCTGTGCCATTCTTGGGGTCTCAAGGCATTTATAAATGAAAGTGAGGCCATGGCTCTGCGCATATGCTTTAAGCAGAGTTTTCAGGTATCTGTACTTTGTGTTTATTTTTCTGAAAGACTTACTTTTTCCAAACTACATCTCATCTCATCTCATTATCTCTAGCCGCTTTATCCTTCTACAGGGTCGCAGGCAAGCTGGATCCTATCCCAGCTGACTACGGGCGAAAGGCGGGGTACACCCTGGACAAGTCGCCAGGTCATCACAGGGCTGACACATAGACACAGACAACCATTCACACTCACATTCACACCTACGCTCAATTTAGAGTCACCAGTTAACCTAACCTGCATGTCTTTGGACTGTGGGGGAAATCGGAGCACCCGGAGGAAACCCACGTGGACACGGGGAGAACATGCAAACTCCGCACAGAAAGGCCCTCGCCGGCCTCGGGGCTCGAACCCAGGACCTTCTTGCTGTGAGGCGACAGCGCTAACCACTACACCACCGTGCCGCCCTCCAAACTACATTTTAATAAAAATATCTGTACTTTCTTCCCTTTACATTTTCAAATCATTTTGCATCGTTTTGCATCACTGTATGCCTCCCTAACATCGAGACCAATTTCAGCCAAAATGGATGGAACAATAATGCATAAGAATCAGAATCAGACGTACTTTAATAATCCCAAGGGAGAATTTGAGTACATCTGCAGATGCTCACACTCAATTGGAGAAAAGAAATTACAAAATTAAACAAATATGTAAAATTTATGAAATGCATAATAATATATAGAAATAATGTATGTAAAATATATTAAAATCTGTAAAATGTAAACCACAACCCCAATTCCAAAAACGCTGGGACATTGTGTAAACTGTAAATGAAAACAGAATGTGATAATTTGCAAATCATGGAAACCCTATATTTCATTGAAAATAGTACAAAGGCAACATATCAAATGTTGAAACTGAGAAATTTTATTGTTTTGTGAAAAATATATGCTCATTTTGAATTTGATGTCAGCAACACATTTCAGAAAAGCTGGGACGGGGCATGTTTACTACTGTGTTGTATCACCTTTACTTTTAACAACACTCTGTAAACATTTGGGGACTGCGGAGAGCAACTGCTGTAGTTTTGAAAGAGAAAATGTCATCCCATTCTTGCCTGATATACAATTTCAACTGCTCAACAGTTCAGGGTCTCCTTTGTCATATTTTGTGCTTCATAATGCACCTAATGTTTCAAATGGGAGACAGGTCTGGACTGCAAGCAGGCCAGTTTAGCACCTGGACTCTTATTACGGAGACATGCAGTTTTAATATGTGCAGAAAGCGGTTTGGCGTTGTCTTGCTGAAAGAAGGAAGGCCTTCCCTGAAAATGATTTAGTCTGGATGGCAGCATGTTGCTCTGAAACGTGTTTATATCATTCAGCATTAATGATGCCTTCCCAGATGTACAAGCTACCCATGTCATGTGCACTAATGCACCCTCATACCATCACAGATGCTGACTTTTGAACTGTGCACTGATAACAAGCTGGATGCCCCTCCTTCCTCTTTAGCCTGAAGCAAGTGGTGCACATGATTTCTAAAAAGAATTTCTACTTTTGATTTGTCAGATCTCGGGACAATTTTCCACTTCGCCTCAGTCCATCATAAAAGAGCTCAGGCCCAGAGAAGGTGGCGGTGTTTCTGGATATTGTTTATATCTGGTTTATTGTAATCTGGTTTATATCTGGCTGCAGTAATTAACTGTTTTCACAGACGATGGTTTTCTGAAGTGTTCCTGAGCCCATACAGTGATTTCCACTACAGCCACTTGTCTGCTTTTAATGCAGTGTCTCCTGAGGGCCTGAAGATCACAGGCATCCAATGTCAGTTTTCAGCCTTGTCTTTTGCATACAGAGATTTCTCCAGATTCTCTGAATCTTTTAATGATATTATGGACTATAGATGATGTGATCCCCAAATTCTTTGCAATTTTACATTGAGGAACATCTCATCTCATCTCATCATCTCTAGCCGCTTTATCCTTCTACAGGGTCGCAGGCAAGCTGGAGCCTATCCCAGCTGACTATGGGCGAAAGGCGGGGTACACCCTAGACAAGTCGCCAGGTCATCACAGGGCTGACACATAGACACAGACAACCATTCACACCTACGGTCAATTTAGAGTCACCAGTTAACCTAACCTGCATATCTTTGGACTGTGGGGGAAACCGGAGCACCCGGAGGAAACCCACGCGGACACGGGGAGAACATGCAAACTCCACACAGAAAGGCCCTCGCCGGCCCCGGGGCTCGAACCCAGGACCTTCTTGCTGTGAGGCAACAGTGCTAACCACTACACCACCGTGCCGCCCCATTGAGGAACATTATTCTTAAATTGTTGCTCTGTTTGCCCATGCAGTCTTTCACAGAGCGGTGAACCCCTCCCCATCTTTACTTCTGAGAGACTCCCCCTCTCTGGTATGCTCTTTTTAGACCCAATCATGTTACTGACCTGTTGCCAATTAACCAAATTTTTTTTTTTTTTTAGCATTACACAATTTTTTCAGTCTTTTGTTGCCCCGTCCCAACTTTTCTGAAATGTGTTGCTGACATCAAATTCAAAGTGAACATATATTTTTCAAAAAACAATAAAATATCTCAGTTTGAACATTTGACATGTCGTCTTACTATTTTCAATGAAAAATAGGGTTCTGTGATATGCAAATCATCATATTCTGTTTTTATTTACAGTTTACACAGCATCCCAACTTTTTTGGAATTGGGGTTGTGTGTGTATATATATATATATTACACTGCATTTATTCCATTTGTATAGTTATTTTTCCTTCCACATGGATAGTTATGTGCAATATATCTATCTATCGATCGATCGATCGATCGATCGATCGATAGATAGATAGATAGATAGATAGATAGATAGATAGATAGATTGCACATAACTATCCATGTGGAAGGAAAAATAACTATACAAATGGAATAAAAACATTATTGCACAGCTATTGTGCAAAACAAAGGAGGTTTGAGCTGTGATACGTGAAAGGTGGGATGAACACGTCGCATGGTGAGTGGTAATGCCAGTCTAACGAAACATGGTTTGATTACCTTCTTGATGAGAAAGAGTCCAAGGAACCTGGGTGCTAGCTTGCAGGAGATGGTTCTAAGTGGCAGGTAGTGCGTGGAGAGCATTACTCGTTGTCCTATTTGTTTGTTTGTTTGTTTGTTTAGTAAACCAATGTATATACATAATATAATAAATACAATATGGAAAATATACACTAGTTGTACTTGGATAACGCAAAAAAGTTTAAAACTTATTTCCATTGCGGTCCATATGAGTGATGACATGATGGCGGGTAAATACTAATTATACATTAATCACATGTAATTATCACATATACATATTAAATTGAAAATTTAATAAAAAAAAGTAATAATAATTATAATAAAACGAGAATCTTAATACATAGTAATTATTTTACAGGTTAAACACCATAAAGTCGCAATTGTAGGTATGAAAAAAAAAAAATACTATGTATAGAGGAAAGGATTTGATCCTTGATTGTGTAGACAAGTGACTAGATGCTTTTTTACTTCCTTTTTAAAACTAAATTTGTTGGAATGAGACTTAATATGGGCGGGGAGGTTATTCCATAAAACAGAACCAGTGAATTGAAAAGATGTCTGTCCAAAAGATCTAACTCTGGGGACAAGAAGGGAAAAGGGGCCCGAACGGGTGTTGTAGCGGAAATTGTTAAGTGTAAAAGATTGTTTGAGATATTGTGGAGCGTTGCCGTGAATAATGTTATGCATGTGATGGAGTTTAAGTTGTTGAACACGGACATCCACTGGTAACATATTGACCTGTCTTAACTCAGTTGCCCCGATATGTGTACGAGGGGTAAGGTTGAGAATATATCGAACTATTTTGTTCTGAGTGGTTTGCAGACGGGTTTGTAGCTTCTTGGTTAGGCCAGAATACCAGGAAGCGCTGGCATAGTCAAAATGACATTGAATGAGTGCTGAGGTAAGGAGTTTTTTGGTTTTGACGTCCAGATGTCTGGTCTGGCGATACAAGAACTTTAGTTTTGCATTACTTTTTTTGATGACACCCTCAGCTATAAAACTACCCGTGATGGACTGATCAAGTGTAACGCCTAAGTATTTAACACAGGATTTACTGGTTAATACTTGTCCATCACATGTGACGTCGAATGATTCAATATTGTTGAGTCGTCTTTTTGATCCAAACAGGATGGATTCCGTCTTTCCGAGGTGAAGGGATAGCTTGTTATCTATAAGCCATTCTTGAATTGATTGGAGCTCGGAAGACAGTTCCTGCTGAATAATTGCAGGGTCTTTGCCAGCTACTAATAGGGCGGAGTCGTCTGCATACAGTAGAAGTTTGCACTTTACTGCGGAAGGCATGTCGTTAGCATATATGAGAAAAAGGAGAGGCCCTAATATGGAACCTTGGGGGACGCCACAGATCACTTCTGCAGGAGTGGCGGTGACGCCACTTATCTCCACACACTGCTGCCTTCCTGATAGGTAGGCATTAAACCAGTTTACAGCAGGTTTTTGAAGCCCAATGGCTTTTAGTTTAGAGAGTAATATGCTATGATCCACAGTGTCAAAGGCTTTTTGTAGGTCTAAAAGGACCATACCAGTGAAATTGCCTTTGTCTTGTTCTAACTTTATAAAATCAGTTAGATGAATGAGGCATGTATCTGTGGAATAAGAGGATCTGAAACCTGACTGGTACTCATATAGAAGTTTGTGATCTGTGAGATATTGATTGAGTTGGTCGTACACTGCCCGCTCAAACACCTTGCTAACGATACTAAGGATAGAAACAGGTCGGTAGTTGCCAGCTTCCGTCCTGTTGTTTTTCTTGTGAATGGGTGTGATTTTGGCAGATTTGAGGTCTGCTGGGAGCTTACCTGTGGTAAGGGAGAGATTTAAAAGATGGGTGAGTGGGGTTGTTATAAACATAGCTCCATCTTTAAGAAAACGAGAGGGGATACAGTCCAAACCGGTAGCCTTGTTCGAATTTAGATTGAGGAGAATCTTTTGGACAGCATCTTGAGTGACTTCTGAAAATGAGAAAGATGTATTAGAGACATTAATTGAACTATAATAATCACAAACGTGTCTGTAACCGAATTTTCCCTTTCCAGATGGTAACCTTTTTACGAGAGATGAGGCAACAGTTGAGAAGTACTCATTAAACCGAGTTGCTACCTTGGACTTGTCGAAGCAAATTTGGTCCCCGATTTTTAAACCTATGCTACTTTGGTTGGATTTGGATTTTAAAGAAGTGCCAAGGCATTTAAGAATTTGCCAAAGTTTTTTGGAATGGTTTTTGTTTTCCTCCACCTTGTTCACAAAATACTCTGATTTTGCTAGTGTTTTTTGCTCATGAACCTGGTTACGCAGTGTTGTATATCTCAAATACCAATCGCTGCGTTTCGTCGAGACAAATTTCTTCAAACACTCATTTCTCTCATGAATAAGGTGGAGTACTTCCCCTGTCATCCATGGGGCAGTATTTTGTTTTATTCTAACTTCCTTATAAGGAGCAATTTTGTTCAGAACAGTGAGAAATTTGACTTTAAACGACACCCATGCCTCATCTACACACACATTATTCGTGACCTCAGACCAATCAACTTTGTCAAGTTCCTGCTCAAATAGCTCTTTAGAATACTTCTTCAGGGATCTTAGTTTGACACAGTTATGTTTAAAATGTTTCACTTTAACACATTTACGCGTACAATATGTGGCCCTATGATCACTCAGACCTACATCAAGAGTTCCACTTTGACTAATCTTTAAACTGTCGGACACCATAATTAGATCTAGGATGGTGTCAGTAGTTGGTGTTATCCGGGTAGGCACATTTATCAGTTGCTGGAGATCAAACATATACAAAAAATGTTTAAGATCTTTAAATAATTTTACATGAGAATTGATCTGTTTAAAATCTGTATTGAAGTCACCAAGAATTATGACTTCATTAACACCAAATTCGTTACAGCTGCTGCAGGATGTTTCGAGCGTGTCGTAGAAGTCTGTATTCGACGGCGGTCTGTAGCAGACACCGACTAGGATTGGTTTGGTCTTTGGCACATACAGTTCGATCCATGTCGCCTCAATGTCATTATTCGTGATATCAGGTCGTGGGTTGTATGCGATGTCTGCGCGGATGTAGACTCCAACACCCCCTCCCTGGCGATTTCGGTCGCCTCTCTGGAATGTATATCCGGGGATCTCAACCTCTGTGTCTGTCACAGAGTCATCTAGCCATGTCTCTGTAATCCCGATGATTGCAGCCCGGGACTCACGTGCGATACGACGTACTTCATCCAACTTTGGGATAAGGCTCCGGCTGTTCAAGTGGATGAAGTGGAGTCCTTTGGCTTTGAAGCAGTCAAAGGGGTACAGGCCTTCTGGGAGGGCTTGGGTTTCAACTGCACCCAATAAGCTGATGGGTGATGTTTCTGTCAGGTCCGGTTCTGTGACCGCCGTCTGAGGACCAACCTGTGGTTCTTTATCTACCGTGCGGTCATCTAATCGACACAGAGGGCACGAGAAATCGATATCTCCGTCCACAACTGATTTATGGTCGTAGGTTGCCACGGGGAAGTCACAGCACTTTATGTGGGTCCATTGATGACAACGATCACAGGACAAAGCCTTGCAGTTAGACCGCACTCCTTTGCCACAGATGGTACAAGGGTATCGGGGGGTCCTTCCACCAGAAGGCCCCGGGCATTGATGAATATCTCCGGACAATAATAGGCACAGAGAGATGATAATCGAGTCAGTTCGTGGTTTGTTGTTGCTGACACCGGAAACAGAGCTGACTCGCCCAGTCTTGACCTTGTTGTGTTTCTGATTGCTAGTGGGCGATATTAGAACGTCATACAAAACACAGCCACCAAAACTAAAGTTTTTGTGGAGATCACGACCATCCAACACAGGATACTGTTCAGGAACACTTCCCCTCTCTTTCGAAAATGTTGAAAAACCGCTATCTCTGGATAATCTTAGACAAATCACTGTAAAAATGAGAGCTGTCAGAACACCAGTTTTACCCGCCATTATGACGTCACTGTGAGTCGATTCTTCCAGCAGCGCCAAACAGCAAAACCCTTTGTGCAGAGAGGTTTAAATCCCACGGATGTCGGATTAGGCCTTCATTGTTAGCTCACTGGCTAGTTTTCAACATGGAGCTGAAGTGACACCGGCCCGCAACACACACCAGCCGAAAACAAACTCATTCCCAAACTTATCAGTCACACAAAGGTTCAGTCCGACGCCTTGTTCTTTTAATCCTCGAAGTCAAATATGTCAAAACGCGCTTTTAAAAGCCCCAAAGCCTTGTTTCACCAGAATATCGCAAGTCCGATTATCAGCTGCTTGACTCAGGCTTCCTGCCCGCAGAACCTACCTACCCGGTAGGTGGGTGCCTTGGAGCGGCGTTTGTCAGCCTGCCTCTTGGATGCGAGGTCAGAGTGAATAAGTCTTCTCCGGGCCAATGCCCACATCCTCCTGCAGCGACGTATAAAGAGCTGGGCTGAGGGTACGGCGACCTCCTCCTCTTGGCTGGGGAACAGTGGTGGTTGGTAACCTAGGGAGCACTGGAAGGGTGAGAGACTTGTGGCAGATGAAGGAAGAGTGTTATGAGTGTATTCAACCCAAGGTAAGTACTTACTCCAAGAACAGGCATCCCTGGATGCCATACACCTGAGTGCCACCTCCAAATCTTGATTCGCCCATTCCGCCTGCCCATTGGTTTGGGGATGGAAACCTGAGGAGAGACTACAGGAGGCCCCAATGAGTTTGCAGAAGGCCGTCCAGAACTGCGCAGTGAACTGAGGACCCTGCTCGGAGACAATGTCAGTGGGGAGTCCGTGTATACGGAAAATATAGAGGATGAGTAATTCGGCGGTTTCTTTAGCTGTGGGAAGCTTGGGCAGAGGGATGAAATGGACTGACTTGGAGAACCGGTCGATAACTGTGAGGATGCATGTGTTACCGCCTGAGTTGAGGAGTCCTGTGACAAAGTCCAGGGCGATGTGAGACCAGGTTCGATGAGGAGTCGGAAGGGGTCTTAGCAAGCTGGCAGGGGGTCAATTGGCTGTATTGTTCCAGGCACATGTGTTACAGGCTGCCACAAACTCCTGGACATCTTCCTTGATGGATGGCCACCAGAAGTGTTGTTGGATAAGTGCCAGGGTTCGAGCAGCTCCCAGGTAACAGGCCAACTTGGAGCCATGACCCAACTGCAGCACCTGGGTTCGCACAGAACAGGGAACAAACAGATGGTTAAGTTGTGTGTTGCCTGAGTTACCTTCTCCGGGGTCCTGCTCCAGGGCCTTCTGCACTAACGTCTCTACCTCAAGTAGGGCGGCTCCCACCAGATAACGTGGAGGGAGGATAGTTTTGGGCATTCTAGACTCCTCCTGGTGGGAAGAGAATATCCTGGACAGGGCATTGGGTTTGCCATTCTTAGAGCCTGGGAGGTAGGAGAGCGTGAAATGGAAACAGGAGAAGAAGAGAGACCATTGGGCTTGCCGTGAATTGAGACATTTGGCAGACTTGAGGTATTCTAAATTCTTGTGGTCAGTCCAGACAAGGAAGGGGAGATCCGACCCCTCAAGCCAGTGTCTCCACTCCTCCAAGACGAGCTTGATGGCCAACAGCTCTCTGTCACCGATGTCGTAGTTTCATTCAGCAGGGGACAGCCGGTGAGAGAAGAAGGAGCAGGGGTGGACCTTGTCATCACTGGCCCTCTGGGAGAGGATGTCTCCGACCCCTGACTCAGAAACATCGACCTCCACAATGAACTGTTTGGCCAGATCGGGTATGGTCAGAATGGGTGCTGTGATGAACTTGCGCTTGAGCATGGAGAAGGCTTTCTCTGCTTCCTCCCCCCACTTGAACGGACTCCTGATCGAGGTCAATGCTGTGAGAGGTCCGGCCACCATGCTGAAGTTGAGGATGAAGCTCCTGTAGAAACTGGTGAACCCTAGGAAATGCTGGAGCTCTCGTCATGAGGATGGGGTGGGCCAATCAGCGACTGCCTCAAGCTTGAGGGGGTCCATCTGGATCTTTGCTGGGGAGATGATGAATCCCAGAAACGAGACAGAATTCTGGTGAAATTCACTCCTTTCCGTCTTGACGAACAGTTTGTTCTCTAGCAGGCGCTGGAGGACCTGCCAGACATGACCCCAATGTTCCTCCAGGGAGTGGGAGAAGATCAGGATGTCATCCAGGTACACGAAAACAAAGATGTTTAGGAAGTCCCTTAAGACGTCATTAACAAGTGCCTGGAAGAATGTGGGCACGTTGGTCAGGCCGAAAGGGACCACGAGGTACTCGTAGTGACCAGTGGTGGTGTTAAAGGCCATCTTCCACTCGTCCCCCTCCCTGATCCTGATGAGATGGTATGCATTGCGTAAATCTAACTTGGTAAATACCTTGGCTCCCTGGAGTAGTTTGAAGGCCGTGGTCATAAGTGGTAGTGGATAGCGGTTCTTGACCGTGATGGCATTGAGACCCCGATAGTCAATGCAGGGGTGGAGTGACTTGTCCTTTTCCACAAAGAAGAATCCCGCCCCTGCTGGGGAGGAGGAAGGGCAGATGATCCCAGCTGCCAAAGATTCAGAGATGTATTTCTCCATGGCTTGCCTTTCGACGGGAGAGAGTAGTCGTCCCTTGGGTGGTGCTGTCCCAGGTAGGAGGTCGATTCCACAGTCATAGGGTCTGTGAGGAGGGAGGGACACTGCTCAGGTCTTGCTGAAGATGATTTTAAGGTCCAGATGTTCCAGAGGCACATGAGAGAGGTCAGGGAACTCGCTGGCTGAAGGCTGCTGTGGTTTGGTGGGAGGCAGAGCAGAATTCAGACAGGAAGCTAGGCAGGACTGGCTCCAGCCTAGAATGGTGTTGTCAGCCTAGTTTAGGTGGGGGTTGTGCTGCGTTAACTATGGTAATCCTAGGACGATGGGTACTTGGGGGTTGTCCATGATGTGAAGCTGGATGGTTTCTGAGTGGTTACCGGAAATCTTCAGGGTGAGCGGGGTGGTAAGGTGGGTGATGGTGGTCAAGCCAGTGCCATTGAGTGTCAGGATAGTGAGAGGGACGTTGAGAGCAAGTAGCGGGATTCCTAGATGCTTGGCAGTGGCAGAGCAGATCAGGTTCCTGTCCACCCCTGAGTCGATGAGGGCCTGGATGTGGTGATGCTGGTTGTCATGGAGAATGATGACAGGGAGTAACGGACGATTAGTGGGGAACTGGTTCCAAGCATTGCCCACCCAGGCCCCTCAATTCAACTGGTGGGCTTGTCCTTTTAGCGGGCAGGCTCGGCAGATGTGTCCCAACTGACCGCAGTAGAAGCAGGCCCCTGTGCTCCACCAGCAATGTCGTTCCTCCACTGACACCCGAACCTGGTCTACCTGCATGGGTTCGACGGAAGCGGCGGGAGGTGGAGAGGAGGTGAAGCTGGGGCAGTTCTTCTCTCTCCTCCATTGCTGGACCTGGGCGTTGATGCAGTTGGTGAGGTCCATGAGGCTGGAGAGGTTCAACGGCAGTTCCCAAGACACCAATTCATCCTTAATGGTGTCAGACAAGCCGTGCAGGAACGCGTCAATCTGGATGCTCTCGTTCCAACCGCACGATGTCGCCAACGTCTGGAACTCAATGACATAGTTCGAGGTAGACCGGGACCCCTGCCGCAGCTCCATGAGCCCTCTAGCCACCTCCTGGCTGGACAGAGAGCAGTCGACAGTTCGCCTCATCTCCTCGAAGAAATCCTTGAGACTGGAACAAAAGGGCGCATCGGTGTCCCAGACCACTGTTCCCCACTCTCTGGCCTTTCCGGTGAGGAGCATGATGGCATATCCTACCCGGGAGCATTCTGTGGGGAAGGCCAGAGGTTGCAGCTCTAAGATCAAAGAGCATTGAGACAGAAACGATCTGCAAGTACCTGGTTCTCCATCGTAGGGCTGAGGCACTGGAAGTCTCGGTTCAATGAGAAAGACAGTGGCAGGAGCTGAAGTAGGACGTGGCTAGGCAGGGGTAGGCACAGCTTGAAAGTGCTGTGAGATATTGGACTTTATATTGCACATTACATTGCACATTGTCCGGTATTGCTTATTGTCAGGCTAGGCTACTGCTCTTTCCCATCCTCTGTCCTCCTATTACCCCTCCTCCCCCCCAGAGAGGAGTTGTACAGTCTGATGGTGTGAGGGACAAAGGAGTTTTTAAGTCTGTTCGTCCTGCACTTGGGAAGGAGCATTTTGTCACTGAACAGGCTCCTCTGGTTGCTGATGACGGTGTGCAGAGGGTGACTGGCATCGTCCATGATGTTCGATAGTTCGTCCATAGTCCTCTTGTCTGCCACCATCACCAGAGAGTCCAGCTTCATGCCGACCACAGAGCCGGCCCGCCTGATCAGTTTGTCCAGCCTGGATGTGTCCTTCTTGGATGTGCTGCCCCCCCCAGCACACCACGGTGTAAAACAGGACACTGGCGACCACAGACTGATAGAACATCCACAGGAGTTTCCTGCAGATGTTAAAGGACCGCAGCCTCCTAAGGAAGTATAGCCTGCTCTGTCCCTTCCTGTATAAGAAGATGGCAGCACAGGTGTTTTCACATTTGTCTCTGCATTTGTTTGTGTAGCTAAACTGTGTTTATATACGTTTGAATGGGCTACCAGATCTGATAAACTTATATTCTGGGACTTCAGAACTTAAACCGCAGCTGCATTCGGAAATAGCAACATAATTAAGCCTAATTAACAAACGCGCAACTTGGATAACATCAACATCATGAAAGCAGTTGGCCTGCTACTCCTGCTTGCTTATATGCTGAGCTTACCTGAGGAGTGTGTTCTGCGATGTGATGAGCAACTGAACGTATTCCGGATTGTTTTTCCAAGTTCTGCCACTATGGTGCTTCTTTCAAGAAGTAATGCTTTCCACCTGACTTCATTCACTACCTCCACCGAGGCCCCGTTGGGACTGCTGCCCCGATGGACAGAGATACGACCTATGCCCACCTCTAAGCGTGAGCAGGGATCCTGGGCTACCCGGTCAACAAAACCAGCAACCCTATGGATTATTCTACTTCTGTTCCTCTCAGGTAACTTCCCCCCCCATCCAGGCCCAGAGCGGATTGAATTCACGAACCCTGACGAACTAAAAACAGTAATGGCTTGCGGTTTTTTCATGTTAATGTACGTAGCCTGGTGAATAAAATCGATGAAATTCGCCTGTGGGCGAAGTTGACAGAAAGTGACATAATTGTTCTCTCTGAGACATGGCTTAAACCTTTAACTACTGACAGTATGCTCCATATCGATGGATATAATCTCTTTCGGGCGGATCGTACGCATAAAGGAGGAGGAGTAGCTATTTATGCCAAAGCATCATTGGACTGTTGTTGCGTTGAAACAATATCCAAACCAAAATGTTTTGAATTGTGTGCCATCAAACTGAACCTTTCCAACAACGCAAATCTGACAGTGGTGGGTTGTTATCGCCCACCTTTGGCTGTGGTTGGAGCGACTGCTCTACTGACAAACTTTCTACAGAAACTTCCAAACGAGTACGTTGTTCTAGGAGACCTAAATTGGGACTGGCTATCGACCTCTACGTTAAGGGATTTATGTGACGCACTACACCTAACACAGCTGGTACAGTCACCAACACACCTTAACTCGAAGAGAATGGACAAATTTACATTAATTGATGTTATTCTTACTAATGCACCATATAAGTACCCTGCTGTGGGCATTTTCTCCAACGATGTTAGTGATCACTGTGCAGTTGTCGGTGTAAGAAACTGTAAATCAATTAAAGTGAAGCCACGGTTTATTTTTAAAAGGAATTATAAATGTTTTAATGAGCAGGCTTTTTTGCATGACATCCATCTAAGTGACTTAAATAGAGTGTGTTATATGGATGATGTAGAACTGGCATGGGATTATTTCAAAAACACGTTTTTATCTATAATAGACAAACATGCGCCTCTTCGAAAATATAGAGTGACACTCTATATTTAACGACACTCTTGCAGTAGCCATTAGAGAAAGAAATGAAGCTTGGGCTAAAGCTAAATGGTTTAATGACGAGAAACACTGGTTATCTTATACAGTTTTAAGAAATAAATGTACTAGATTAATAAAAAATACAAAAAGTGAGCACTACCTAAATTTAATACAGGAAAACCTAAATGACCCCAAAACATTCTGGAAACTAGTTAAATCTACCTCGGGGGATTGTGCCACTCCCCACCATTCCTGAAGCTATTATAACAGAACAAGGAGAAGTGAGGGGTAAACTAAATTTAGTAGAGGTTTTTAATAAATATTTTATCAATGCAGGAATGGTGACACAGTCGGTCCTCCCAACCTCCAATGCGGACAGTGAACCTCCTTCAGTCTCTTCTAGCTTTTTGAATGTGTTTAACTTTTCTTATATATCTGCAGATGATGTACAAAAGGCACTTATAAATTTGAATTGTAAAAAGTCTGCTGGTTCAGATCAGATTGAGCCATACTTTCTTAAGCTGGCTGCAAGATTGATAGCTGATCCTGTTTCTGCTATTTTTAATCTAAGTTTAAACAGTGGCGCTATTCCAAATTCTTGGAAATCTGCACTTGTCCTCCCACTGTTAAAGGGTGGTGACCCTACTAATTTGGACAATTATCGTCCTATTTCCAGTCTATCCGTCATGGCTAAATTATTTGAATCACTTATAAATGAACAAATAAAACATTTCTTAGCTGATCACAGTGTTTTAAGCCCCATGTAGTCTGGTTTTAGACAAGGGCACAGTACTATTACTGCCGTAACGTCAGTCACAAATGATATTATTACTGCTTTAGACAACAAAAAATCGTGTGCTGCTTTATTCATCGGTTTGTCTAAATTGTTTGATACGGTTTGTCATGATCTTCTTTTGAACAGATTGAAAAGTATAGGTTTCAGCCCTTCTGTTATTAAGTGGTTCTCTAACTATTTGAGTGGTAGAACTCAGTGTGTAACTGTTGATAACTGCACCTCATCCTCTCTAGAGGTAAAAATGGGTGTGCCCCAAGGATCAATTCTAGGCCCCATTTTGTTTTCTATCTATGTAAATAATTTGGGTGCGGGACTAAGTCCCACAAAAGTACATCTTTATGCAGATGACACAATATTATACACTTTTGCTTCATCAGTGCAGGAGGCTGTGAACTATTTACAGTCTGCTTTTAACAAGGTACAAAATTCCCTTGTAGGACTTAAGTTGGTGCTAAATGCTAAAAATACTAAATTCATGGTCTTCACACGTTCACACACATCTTGTAATGACACTATTTGTACTACGAATGGAACACAGTTAGAAAAAGTATCCTCCTATAAATACCTAGGAATATGGTTGGATGATAAACTGTCGTTTAGTACACATATTGAGTGTCTCTTAAAAAAACTCAGACCCAAATTAGGATTTTATTTTAGACAAAGAAAGTGTTTTCCATACAAAGCAAGAAGAAGGTTGGTAGAGAGCACCTATTAGTATTAGACTATGGTGATATGATTTATATGCATTCCTCACAATTGCTATTGAAAAAATTGGATGTTTTATATCATTCTGCCTTGCGTTTTATCACAGGAGCAGCAAATAGGACTCACCACTGCTTGCTATATGAAATGGTTCAATGGTCCTCTCTCTCAGGAGAAAGTTTCACTTGTTGATTTTTACTTTGAAAGCATTAATGGGTAAATTACCACAGTACATCTCAAATTTGCTTTCTTATCACACTAGTATTTATAGTACAAGGTCTACAAATAAGATATTATTAATCACACCCTCAATAAGGACTGAACTGGGCAAGACCTCTTTTTCGTACTATGCACCATACGTTTGGAATGAACTTCAGAACACACTACACCTAGAGACACTTCCTTCTGTTAATACTTTTAAAAATCTTTTAAAATCAGCTCTTACAGAGCAGTGCCATTGCTTTTAAATATGGTGCCCATGTGTCTACGTTTTTTTAATCCTTTTTTTGTTGTTTAGTTTGTGTTTTATCTTAGAATTTATGTGAGTCTTGTCTTCTTGCAGTCTCTTGTCTTTAGTGTCCTTGGCTGTACTGTCAATTGTTTTTGTTATGTTTATGAGATTTGTCTTGTTTTAGTTGTGTTCCTTTGACTTGGTGTATTTATTGTATGTTACATGTTTAGTTACAGCACATATTCCACTGTTTTGTGTGCTTTGTAGTCTGATTTAGTCTTTAGTGTTTTGGTAGTGTTGTCCTCTGTCTTTGTGGGTTTTTTTTTTAACTTGCTGCCACTTGGCCAGGACTCCCTGGAAGAAGAGTCACTGTGACTCAACGGAACCTTTCCTGGTTAAACAAGGGTTAAATAAGTGTTTGGTGTTGCAAGTCCAGTCCAGCTTACTGTCCAGCCACAGCCTGAGGTACTTGTAGGAATCCACAGCCTCCACCTCGACTCCCTCAATCAGAACTGGTCGTGACCTTGGTCTGGACCTCCCAAAGTCAATGACCAGCTCCTTGGTCTTCGAGGTGTTGAGCTGCAGATGGTTCCTGTTGCACCACACAGCAAAGTCCCTCACCAGGCTCCTATACTCCTCCTCTCTGTCATCACTGATACACCCAGTGATGGCTGTGTCATCGACAAACTTCTGAATGTGACACAGCTCCGAGTTGTAGCAGAAGTCCGCGGTGTACAGGGTGAAGAGAAGAGGGGCCAGCACCGTGCCCTGGGGTGCTCCGGTGCTGCTAATCACAGTGTCAGATGTGATGTCCTTCAGCCTGACATACTGTGGCCTGTCAGTGAGGTAGCTGGAGATCCAGTTGACCAGGCAGGGGTCCACTCGCATCCTGTTCAGTTTGTCCTGAAGCAATAGGGGCTGGATGGTGTTGAAGGCACTCAAGAAGTCCAAGAAGAGGATCCTCACTGTGCCATTTCCCTTATCCAGATGCGAGTGGGCTCGGTGTAGCAGGTAGAGGATGGCGTCTTCCACACTGACACCTGCCCGGTACGCAAACTGCAGACAGTCCTGGGCATGTTGTACCTGGGGTCTGAGGAGGCTGAGGAAGAGACTCTCCAACGTCTTCATCAGATGTGACATGAGTGCCACCAGTTGGAAGTCATTCAGCTCGCTGGGTGTGATGTTATGTGTTAACATTAGAACTCCAGTTCCCATAATGCCTTGTGAGCTAGGCATGCGCACTAGATGAATAGAAGCAGGAAATGTTATTGTTTTGTATGCCTGGACATGCCGCTGCAGTAACATGGAATAAAACACAAGTTTATTCAACACGCCTCATCTGTTCATCACCTTGAATAGAACAGATATGACATGGTGTCAGAAAGTGGTCATTTGCAAGTGAAGATGGAAGAAAAGGGAAGCCACATTTTGCAACGAGAGCCACGTTAGAAGGCGAAAAGTTAGCGGCAGGAAAAAAGTCACCGGTCGCATCAGGTAGTTGTTAGCTTTGAAAAGTATAGCTAGCTACGGTGTATTGGCTGAGATGGAATGGCTGAAGGTGACAATGAAGACGTTAGTGTCATGGAGGAAGACGAGGAGGATTCACCACAAGTAGAGGCTGAAATAGCTCCTGAAATCGACGAACCAGAAGAGATTCAAGTGGTCGAAATCCCGGTACAAAGACCTGTTGTCGTCATGGATAAGCTGAATCCAACATCGTGCATGCAACTGACTGGTAACCTTGCAGATAATTGGAAATGGTTTAAACAAAGATTCAATATCTCCTTGGCAGCAAGTGGGGTAGGGGGTGATGATGAAAAATTGAAAGCGTCCATCTTTTTGCATGTTATTGGAGAAGATGCTCTGGACATATATAATAGCTTTCAGTTAGATGAAGCTACCCTAACATTGACAACACTTATGACCAAGTTTGAGGAATATTTTGTGCCAAGTCAAAATGTCACGTTTGAGCGGTATAAGTTTTTTACCCATGACCAGAAACAAGGCGTACCTTTTGATCAGTATTTAGCTGAGCTCCACACACTGAGCAAAACATGTGAGTTCAGGACTTTAAAAGACTCACTAATTAGAGACAGGATAGTCTGTGGAACTGATGATAATGCACTCAGAGAAAGACTGCTCCGTGAGACAGGACTGACATTAGAGAAATGTGTCACCATGTGTAGAGCAGCAGAAACAACTCGTGCACAGGCCAAGGAGCTGCGCAGAGGTGAAACAGCAGTGCATGTAGTGAAAAAGGAGCAGAAAAGAAAGTCATTTAACAAACAAAAAGATGCAAATGAAAAATCAGAGTTTAAGTGCGGTAAATGTGGCAACAGTCATAAGCCCAAGTCATGTCCAGCATATGGCAAGTCGTGTAATAACTGTGGAAAAAACAATCACTTCTCCAAATGCTGCAAAGCGACATCAACAAAAAAGAAAGTCCATGCAGTGGAAGAAGAGGATGATGACTCTGTAGAGGAGAAAGACTTTGTAGTGGACAGTGTACAGACTTGTGGCACGGACAAAGCTGAATGGATTGTGCCGATTGAGGTAAATGAGACTATAATACCATTCAAGCTCGATACAGTAGCCCAGGTAAATTTACTGTCTATTCAGGACTATAGAACACTGACCGTAAAGAGCAAAATCCATCCTGTAAAGATCAAAGTGATGGGATACACAGGTGAGACCATACCTGTGAAAGGAAGCTGCATAGCAACCTTTAAGAATAAAGGACAGCAGATTAAGACACAGCTGTTGATCGTGGATAAGAGTGTACAGCCAATCCTCGGACTCAGTGCGTGCGAAAAGCTCAATCTGGTCAAGAAAGTGTTCATAGTGACATCGCCATCAACTTCAAACGATCATGACTCGCTCATGGAGGAGTACAGAGACTGTTTTGAAGGACTCGGATGTCTATCTGGACTGCACAAGATACATGTGGATAAAAGTGTGTCCCCAGTTGTGCATCCATGCAGGAAAGTGCCATTCAAGCTTAGGGAAAGGCTAAAGGAGGAGCTGGCACGTATGGAAAAAATGGAAGTCATCAAAAGGATTGACGAGCCTACGGAATGGGTCAGTTCACTGGTGATAGTTCAGAAGAAGACAGGTGCTTTGAGAATATGCCTTGATCTAAGGGACCTAAATAGAGCAATAAAGAAAGAACACTTCAAGTTACCAACCTGAGAAGAAATCATGGCGTAGTTTGCTAGTGTGAAATGGTTCAGCAAATTGGATGCCTCATCAGGTTTCTGGCAGCTAAAGCTAGAAGAGGAGAGTTCAAAGCTTTGTGTCTTCAACTCACCTGAAGGCAGGTATCGCTTTCTTTGTCTCCCGTATGGCATCTTGTCAGCACCTGAGGTATACCACAAAACCATACACATGATATTTGAACACATACCAGGAGTTGATACTATGATGGATGATATAATTGTATGGGGATCTACTCATGAAGAACATGACATGAGGCTGAGACAAGTACTAGACAAGAGAAGAGAGGTGAACCTGAAACTGAATAAGGACAAATGCGAGTTTGGAGTGAAAACACTTACCTTTGTCGGTGACGTGGTCAGTGAAGAGGGGGTGAAACTGGATCCAAGAAAGGTATCAGCGATCTACAACATGGAGCGACCCCAAAACAGAGACGATGTCAGAAGGTTCCTCGGTATGGTAACGTACCTCGCCAAATTCATACCAGATCTTTCCACACGCTCAGCACCACTCAGAAGCCTACTTGATCAGAAAAATGAATGGTTGTGGTCATGTGAGCAGGAACAGTACTTTAAGCAATTAAAAGAGACTCTAACACAAGAGCCTGTGCTGAAGTTCTACGATCCAGAGAGGAGCACCAGGATCTCACCAGACGCTTCTCAGTACGGCCTGGGGGCGGTGCTACTACAGCCACATGAGGAGCAGTGGCTACCGGTTGCTTATGCATCCAGGGCTTTCACGAGTGCCGAGTCCCGGTATGCTCAAATAGAAAAAGAGCTTCTTGCAAGTACATACGCATGTGAACGATTTCATCAATATGTCTATGGCCAAGCGTTTGAAGTAGAAACGGACCATAAACCACTCGTTTTGATCATGTCCAAGCCATTACACGATTGCCCTGTAAGAATACAACGCATGTTGATAAGACTACAGAAATATGATGTACAAATGATATACACACCAGGGAAGTACATGTTCACCGCTGACGCTCTATCCCGAGCAGTGGACAAGAAAGAGAGTGCCGACAGTGAAAGGTGTGCTGACATACAGGCTTATGTGGATATGACTGTGTCATCACTACCGGTTTCTGCAGACAGAACCAAGCAAATCAGGAAAGAAACAAACGAAGATGAAACACTGAAAGAACTGAAAAAGGACAATACAGAAAGGAAGGCCTAAAAGCAAAAGTAACTGTCCAAAGAGAAAACAGGACTACTGGAATCACAGAGCTGAGCTTACAGTAGTGGACGACATCATATTCAAGGGAAGCAAGTTCGTCATTCCATCCTCACTACGAAAAGTAATGCTCCAAAAGATTCATGAAGGCCACCTTGGAGAAGTCAACTGCAAGAGTAGGGCTAGAGAAGTAATGTACTGGCTGAGAATCAACCTTGACATACACCAGACTACAGCGTCCTGCGAACTTTGCCAAATATACAGACCAAAACAACAGGCAGAGCCGCTGATGCCTCATCCTGTGCCTTACAGACCTTACTACAAAGTAGGAGCTGACTTGTTTGATTGTAATGGAAAGAGTTTCATTGTGGTCACAGACTATTTTTCCAACTATCCCGAAGTCGGACAACTGCAATCTATATCAAGCAGAACAGTCATCAGCTACCTAAAGACAGTGTTCGCGAGACATGGCATCCCGTGTGAACTGTTTACAGACAATGGCCCACAGTTTTCTAGCTGTGAGTTTGCCTCATTTGCCAAAGAGTGGGGATTCCAACATACAACTTCGAGTCCTACTTACCCGAAATCCAACGGTTTGGCAGAGAGCTCTGTAAAGATAGTAAAAGGTCTTATGAAGAAGTCTGAGGACAGAGATGATTTTCAGAAAAGCCTACTCATCTACAGGAGTGCACATCTTGAGAATGGCCTATTGCCAGCACAGATGCTGATGGGTCGCCGCATTCGTTCCAACCTGCCGGTCAGTGAGGACTTGCTGACACCCAAAGGTGCATCTAAGGTGAGAAAGGAAAAGGAGAAACAAAAAGTGAAACAAAAACAGCTACATGACAGGACAGCGAAACGTCTACCTACCTTGAGGCGTGGAGACCGAGTGCGTCTCAGAGACATTAACACAGGTACATGGAGACAACAGGGACATGTCGAGGAAGAACTTTCTCCACGTTCCTACATAATCCAAACAGAGTGTGGACTGTCTTTGAGAAGGAATCGCACAGATCTTCAACTACAACCGACTGATGAAGACACAACAGCTCAGGAGGTTGAGCTTCAACAAGACATACCTGAACCTCCTGAATTGCCCAACAGCGAACCAGATCACACTACCAGTGGTCAGACAGCAGTGTCCAAGTCACCTACTGCTGAGAGACTTTTGAGACCTCAGAGACATATAAAGCCACCGCAGAGGTTGATTGAGAGCTGCTGAATGGAACATGGACTGTTTAGTTATGCTCACCCAGAGTTCCTAATGAAAAGCAACATGGACTGTTTAGTTATGCTTACCATGGGTTATGAAAAAAAAACAACTGTTTATGGTTAATGTACTTACCTTTGTTTACCTGAACAAAAAAAATGAAGAAAGAAAAAAAGAGAGAAGAATGTGAAAAAAAAGCAATGATATGCTGCTAAAGAAAGTATGAAATGTGATATCTTATAGCATAGGTACAGGTATTGTTCTGATCCACTGAAGAGATTGTGTAATGTTGTTTAGAGGTCCAATGTTTATTGGGTTGTTAAGAAAGAAACGGAGCTGGGAAAAATAGACAATGTTTAACAGTTATGGATAAAAGTTTATTGTGCAGCATGGGAATATTGTTTTCTTTCTAGGGGGAAAGATGTGATGTTATGTGTTAACATTAGAACTCCAGTTCCCATAATGCCTTGTGAGCTAGGCATGCGCACTAGATGAATAGAAGCAGGAAATGTTTTTGTTTTGTATGCCTGGACATGCCGCTGCAGTAACGTGGAATAAAACACAAGCTTATTCAACACGCCTCATCTGTTCATCACCTAGAATAGAACAGATATGACACTGGGCAGATTCTTTTTGGGAATTGGAGCAATGCATGATGTCTTCCAGAGGGTTGGCACTCTCCCCAGCTGCAGGCTGAGGTTAAAGATGCGTTGGAGTGGTTCACCCAGTTCAGCAGCACAGGTCTTCAGTAGTCGGGGACACACCTTGTCCGAGCCTGCTGCTTTCCTGGGGTGAAGCTTCCTCAGTTGACCTCTGACCTGGTCTGCAGTAATGCATGGAGGAGTCTGTGTTGAGGTGGGGGAGGAGGGGGCTGCTGTGATGACTGGGGGAGGTGTGTTGAGGGAAGAAGGAGAGATGGCTGCAGTGAGGGAGAGGGTGGGGGGGACGTGGGCTGGTTGAACCGATTGAAAAAGTCATTCAACTCATTCGCCCTCTCCACTGTCCCCTCAACGACTGTATTCTTAGTCTAGTCCAATTTACTGTCAGTATGTACCCCAAATACTTGTAATCCTCCACAATGTCCACACTGACCCCATGGATGGTGTGGCAGTGGGGGCATGGTCAAGCGCCGGTCTGTGACAGGAGGGCGGAGTTGGGGAAGGTAAGTGGCAGAATCGCTACACCTGAGTGTAATTAACCTGTGTTTTGTGTGTGTTCTCCCCAGTAAACCGCGCCCTATTTAAGGAGTGAGAGTGAGAGCGGAGGGGAGTTGTTGCCGAGAGGAGACTACGGCGTGATTGTGTGTGAATCTCCGAGTATTGGTTTTTGAGTGTTAGACTGAAAAGTTTGGCAATAAAAGCCGTATATTGCATCCTGATCTCTGTCCTGCCATCTTCTGTGCTCCACCCACACATCGTTCCCGCTACAGTGGTGCCAAAACCCGGGAAAGGTGGAGCACCTGTCCTGCAGCCCCATGGAATCCTCCCCGTTCGCGGACTTGGTCCACGCCCTCGCCACGGCTCAGCAGAGCCAGCACCAGGCACTCGTCACGCTCCGGAAGGAGCAGGAGCGCCGCTTCGAAGCCCTGGTGCTGGCTCAGCAGGAAGACCGAGAGGCGTTCCGGCGCCTCCTCGCGTCGGCGGGGTCCACCAGCGCCCCGGCCACGGGCCCATCTCCCATCACTTTGACCAAGATGGGCCCGCAGGACGACCCCGAGGCTTTCATCGCGTTGTTCGAGCAGGTCGCCGAAGCCTCGGGGTGGCCGATGGAGCAGCACGCGGTGCACCTCCTCCCCCTCCTGACGGGAGAAGCGCAGTTAGCCGCACTACAGCTCCCCGCCGACCACCGGCTGGCCTACGCCGACCTTCGCCGGGCTGTCCTCCAGCGCGTGGGGCGCACGCCGGAGCAGCAGCGCCAGCGCTTCCGCGCGTTATGGATGGAGGAAGTCGGCAGCCCGTTCGCGTTCGGCCAGCAGCTCCAGGACGCCTGCTGGCGGTGGCTGAGGGCCGAAGATCGCGACGCCGAGGGAATCATCGACCAGGTGGCGCTGGAACAGTTCATTGCCCTCCTACCCGCCGGAACCGCGTCGCTGGATCAGGCCGTAGGACTGGTGGAGGATCATCTGGCGGCTGTCCCGGCGGCAGGACAACGGATGACATCATCTTCTCTCTCCTCTTCTCTCTCTCTCTCTCTTCCCCCTCCTCCCGTGTCCCGTCCTCGCCCCATTCCCCCACCACGGAGGCGGGGGCCGGCTCCACCCCAGCCGGCCCGCCGCACCCGTGGTGCCCTCCCGTTTCTCCCTTCTGTGTCTGTCTCTCCCCCCCCTCAGGTGAGTGACCCTCAAACCACAGCTGCAGAGGGGAGGCCCGGGCCGGTTTGCTGGCGCTGCGGGGAACTGGGCCACCTGCAGCAACAGTGTGCCGCGATGGAGGTGGGGGTGGTGGTGCGGATCCCCGATGTGCCAGAGGCTGCCCTCGATGAAGGTGTTGTGTGTGCACGGGGATATTCACTGCTACCCGTTGGTGTCGGTCCACATACATTTCAGAGGGGAAAAATCAATAGTGAAGGCGGTGGTTAATCCTCGCCTTACCCACTCTTTGATCTTGGGGACTGATTGGCTGGGATTTCGGGGGTTGATGGCATGCCTAGTAAAGAGTGGGTCCTACCGGTTATCAGGGGAGGGTCCCGGTGTCGCTTTGGCTGGGGCTGCGGTCACAGAGCCGTCTACGTCATCTCCGTGACAGAGGGAGGAGCCCCCGGCCCCTCCTCTTTCTATTGGGGAATCCCTTGTGGATTTCCCACCGGAACAATCGCGAGACGAGACTCTGTGACACGCGTTTGACCAAGTGAGAGTAATCGATGGTCAAACGCTCCTGCCAAGCGCCACCCCGTCCTTCCCCTATTTTTCCATTTTAAAGGATAGGTTATACCGAGTGACGCAGGACACTCAGACGAAGGAGCGAGTCACCCAATTGTTAATTCCAAAGAGCCGCCGGGAATTGGTATTCCTGGCGGCTCACTTTAATCCCATGGCGGGACACCTCGGGCAGGATAAAACACTCGCACAGATAATGGCCCGATTCTATTGGCCGGGGATTCGCGGCGACGTCCGTAAGTGGTGTACGGCGTGCCGCGAATGCCAGTTAGTAAATCCAGCAGCCATTCCAAAAGCGCCCTTGCGCCCCCTACCATTAATCGAGACCCCATTTGAAAGAATTGGGATGGATCTCGTCGGGCCATTAGATCGGTCAACACGAGGGTACCGCTTTATATTGGTTCTGGTGGACTATGCAACGCGATACCTGGAAGCGGTGCCTCTTCGCAATATCTCCACATGTAGTATTGCAGGGGCACTCTTCCACGTCATCTCCCGGGTTGGAATCCCGAAAGAGATTCTGATTGACCAAGGCACCTCGTTTATGTCATGAACACTGACCGAACTGTATGGGCTACTGGGTATTAAGCCGATCCGCACCAGCGTGTATCACCCACAGACGGACGGTTTAGTTGAACGGTTCAATCGCACCCTCAAGAATATTATCAAAAAATTCGTAAGTGAGGACGCACATAACTGGGATAAGTGGCTCGAACCCTTGTTGTTTGCAGTGCGAGAGGTCCCCCAAGCCTCCACGGGGTTCTCCCCGTTTGAATTATTGTATGGACGTAAGCCGCGCGGCACCTGAGATGTACTGCGGGAAAATTGGGAGGAGGGACCTTCACAGAGCAAAAACGAAATTCATACGTTATGGATCTGCGCGCAAAACTCCACACGCTCACCCACCTAACTCAGGAGAATTTGCGGCAGGCCCAGGAACGGCAAACCCGCCTGTACAACAAGGGCACGCGCCTTAGAGAGTTCACTCTGGGAGATAAGGTACTCATCCTGTTGCCCACGTTGAGCTCCAAATTAATTGCCAAGTGGCAAGGGCCCTTTGAGGTCACACGGCGAGTCGGGGACGTCGACTATGAGGTTAGGAGAATGGACAGGGAGGGGCGCTACAGATCTACCACCTCAATCTGCTGAAACTCTGGAACGAGGAGGTCCCCGTGGCATTGGTGTCGGTAGTTCCGGAGAAGGCGGAGCTGGGGCCGGAGGTCCAAAAAGGGTCATTGGCATCTCGCACCTCTCCGGTCCCCTGTGGAGACCACCTCTCCCAGACCCAACTCACGGAGGTCGGCCAGTTGCAGGCCGAGTTTTCGGATGTGTTCTCGCCCCTGCCCGGTCGCACCAACCTCATAGAACACCACATAGAGACGCCCCCGGGGGTGGTAGTGCGTAGCCGCCCTTATAGATTACCCGAACACAAAAAAAAGGTGGTTCGGGAAGAACTTCAGGCCATGCTCGAAATGGGCATCATCGAGGAGTCCCACAGTGACTGGAGCAGCCCGGTGGTCTTAGTTCCCAAGGCCGACGGCTCGGTCTGGTTCTGTGTGGACTATAGAAAAGTCAACCCGGTGTCTAAATTCGACGCGTACCCAATGCCTCGTATTGATGAGTTGCTCGATCGACTAGGCACGGCTCGCTTTTACTCGACACTGGATTTGACGAAGGGATATTGGCAGATCCCCTTGACTCCATTATCCCGGGAAAAAACGGCCTTTTCCACACCGTTCGGCTTACACCAGTTCATCACACTTCTGTTTGGGCTGTTTGGGGCGCCTGCTACGTTTCAGCGGCTGATGGACCGGGTCCTCCGGCCCCACGCCACCTATGCAGCCGCTTACTTAGACGACATCATCATTTATAGTAATGACTGGCAGCGGCACCTGCAACACCTGAGGGCCATCCTTAGGTTGCTGAGGCGGGCGGGGCTCACTGCCAACCCGAAGAAGTGTGCGATTGGGCGGGTGGAAGTACGGTATCTGGGCTTCCACTTGGGTAACGGGCAGGTGTGTCCCCAAATTAATAAGACAGCAGCGATTGCGGCCTGCCCGAGGCCCAAGACCAAAAAGGGGGTGAGACAGTTCCTGGGGCTGGCTGGCTATTACCGTAGGTTTATACCTAATTATTCGGACGTCACCAGCCCGCTGACTGACCTCACTAAAAAGGGGGCACCAGATCCAATCCAGTGGACGGAGCAGTGCCAGCGGGCTTTCTCTGAGGTAAAGGCTGCACTGTGTGGGGGGCCACTTTTGCACTCCCCTGACTTCTCTCTCCCTTTTTTGTTACAGATGGATGCGTCGGACAGAGGGCTGGGGGCCGTTTTGTCCCAGCAGGTGGGGGGAGAGGATTGCCCAGTATTATACATCAGCCGAAAGCTGTCAGTGTGTGAGGGGCGCTACAGCACCATCAAGAAAGAGTGCCTGGCGATCAAGTGGGCGGTCCTCGCCCTCCGTTACTACCTGCTGGGGCGCTCTTTCACCCTCTGTTCGGACCACGCGCCCCTCCAGTGGCTCCACTGCATGAAGGATGCCAACGCGCGGATCACCCGTTGGTATCTGGTGCTCCAACCTTTCAACTTCAAGGTGGTCCACAGGCCGGGGGCGCAGATGGTCATGGCGGACTTCCTCTCCCGTCAAGGGGGGGGGAGTCGGCTGCGGGCCGGACGGGCGCCCGGCCTGAGTCGGGCGGTGGGGGTATGTGGCAGCGGGGGCGTGGTCAAGCGCCGGTCTGTGACAGGAGGGCGGAGTTGGGGAAGGTAAGTGGCAGAATCGCTACACCTGAGTGTAATTAACCTGTGTTTTGTGTGTGTTCTCCCCAGTAAACCGCGCCCTATTTAAGGAGGGAGAGTGAGAGCGGAGGGGAGTTGTTGCCGAGAGGAGACTATGGCGTGATTGTGTGTGAATCTCCGAGTATTGGTTTTTGAGTGTTAGACTGAAAAGTTTGGCAATAAAAGCCGTATATTGCATCCTGATCTCTGTCCTGCCGTCTTCTGTGCTCCACCCACACGTTGTTCCCGCTACAGATGGAAACAGGGGTCACCTGTTCTTTCTCATGTCCACCACCAGTTCTTTAGTCTTTGGTACATTAGGCTGCAGATGGTTTCACTCACACCATGTAATAAAGTTTTCCACCACCGCCCAAGACTCAGCCTCATCATTCTTACTGATACGTCCAACTATGGACCCTTTTCACGTGATGTCACGACAAATGCGGCCGCCATTTTGGACGTGTACTACCAGTAGTTTACCACAGCCAACATTGAGGAATGGCAGCAAAGAAAGTTTTTACTTTCAGCAAGACTTCCATCATGCCACTATATTGTTGTGCACCTGGATGTAGTAACCATCAACAAACAAGGCAAGGTTTATCATTTTATCGGATCCCGACAGAGAAGATGGATGTGGCCATTAACAGATTGGCAGCCCTCGGCATACCAATGCTTGTGTAGTGACCACTTTGTTGGAGGTAAGACGAATAAAATTAGCCAGAAAAGGCATTACATTGCTGTTAACATTCTGTGGCGGCGAGTGTGTAACCAAATAGGCTAAAATAACCCATTGTAACCTCTTTGTTCTTCTGTAGTAGTTGACTAGCTAATGTCAACAAGTAGCTGGTATGTTACTGTAGCAATGTTTACGTTCAGTCATTTGGATGACTGTTAAAACCTTTCAGTCTCAAGTTTTTCCTTTACTGTATTTACTAGTTTACTGTAATTATGATCCGGCAGCTATTTACACCGGATCCAGTATAAATAGCTGCCAGAGCCAACGTCCGAGGTTCCGGAGCGCGCTCCGGCTTGCTCTCCCTCAAATTAAGCAGCGCGCGCCGGCTTGCTCCCGGAGTGCTCCGGCTTACTCTCCCTCAAATTAAGCAGCGCACGCCGGCTTGCTCCCAGAGTGCTCCGGCCGAGGTTCCCCTCAAATTAAGCAGTGCGCGCCGGCTTGCTCCCGGAGTGCTCTGGCCGAGGTTCCGGAGCACACTCCAGCCGAGGTTGCCCTCAAATTAAGCAGCGCGCTCCGGAACCTCGGACGTTGGCGTGTATGTGTATGGCGATGGGTTTTTAACGACATAGGTATACAGATCATGTGGGCCGAAGTTAGGTAAAGACGAGGGCTTCGTGTACTTCCGTACGTCAGTGAACAATCCTGGTGGAAGCAGGTAAATGTCGTTCTCTAAGCCTGCTAACCTCAATTTTTGCAAATATCTCTCCCTCTGCTCGCCCTGTAAATGCCCTACGTCGCTGGATAGTGAAGGTGTTTTCTGCATCTCGCTCCTTTTTCTTTTATGTTTTTCGTTTGTCGCCTTCCTTGCATTCAAACTGATTCGAGCCGAAGTCCACTACATGTCCAAAATGGCGGTCGCGTTTACGAAGGTCACGTGACTGAAAAGGGTCTATAGCTGAGTCATCTCTTTCAGGTGGGGGAGGAGTGGTGGTATCAGTTTGTACAAGACACTAGCTCCAGGAGACAGTGAGGGGAGGGGAGGAGGGTAATGCCATTATTTGACAATGGTGAGCCATTAGGAAGTCAAGGGAGGGATGGAGGTGTTGAAAACTGGAATTGATGGTGCTCCTCAGCAGACAACAGATGAGTTAAGGGGGTGTTGGGCAGTGGACACCAAATCAAATCTATTGAAAAACAGATTTAATTCATTGGCCCTATTCACACCACCCTTAGCCGAAAACTTGGTCCTCATAGCACTCCATACCTCTCTCTGGGTATTCTTCTGGAGTTTCTGCTCAAGTTTCCTCCTGTACTTCTCCTTAGCCTCCCTGATCTTCACTTTCAACTCTGCCTGGATAGTCCTCAACTGATCCCTATTGCCAGCTCTAAAAGCCCTCCTCTTGTTACTCATGGTTTGTTATTTGAATAACAAATGATAGTCTTTTCTGGGACAATGTAGTCCACACAGAAGATGATCTAATCTATAATGCACTCATAAGCCCATCAATGTCTTGTGGGTGCCTGCCAGTCCATAGCCTCAAAACAAACCTGCAGTGTCTTTTAGGCCTCCTGTGACCACCTCCTTACTGTCCTTGTGGTCGCAGGCTGTCTTTTCACTAGGGGCAAGTAGTAGGGTGAATTCAATTAAGGTGAACTCAATTATGGTCTGATCTACTGGGGGGGGGTCCTGTATGTACTGTATCTTTAACGCTACCATACAGCAAGTCCAAGGTCTTCTCTTCTCTGGTGGGACAGTTCACATACTGGGGGAAGTTGGACAGTGTTTTGTCCATATTGATGTGGTTAAAGTCACCCTAAATTATAATGAGGTCATTCAGGTGTTTAGTTTGGAGTCCAGCTATGGTGGTATGAATGACATCACACATCAACATTGGGTGAGACATTGATAGCCACGATGATAGCATGAGGCATTTACCTGGGTGAGTAATAGGAGAGAGTCCTCCATTTAACAGTTCACTGTCAGGGCAACAAATTTGTTCCTTGGTCGTAATGTGACCAGGATTGCACCATCTGTTATTAACAAGAACAGCAAGCCCCCCTCCTTTCCTCTTACTGCTCTTGGTGCTGTCTCTGTCCGCCCGCACAGTCTGAAAGCCCTCGATGGAAACATTGTGGTTGGGGATATCTTGGTGTATAACCATGATTCCATGAAACACATGATGCTACACTCCTTGAACTCCCTTTGACTCCTGGCTAGCATTGTTAGTGCCTCCATTTTGTTAGCCAGTGACTGCATATTACCTACGATTAAAGTGGGGAGATATGGCTTGTATCTCTTTCTTTACCTCAATGCTTCATCCTTTCTCGGTCTTGTCCTCCTCCCTTTACCATGTCATTCCCAAAACTTTTTTTGAAGCTCCTTGGGGATTGGGAGAGTACAATCTGATGCTATGCCATGGACCAGCCATAGCAACATCAGCTGATCCCGACTGTAACAATGGGGCTGTCATGTTGTTGTCCCATAGCGGTATGTTGTTCTGATGAAAGTAGTCCAAACACCAGAAAAATGACCAAACCTCCTCAAAACCACATCTTTTAGAAGGGCACAACATAGAAAAACTAACATAGTTACTTATATACACTAAAAGAACAAAACAAGACAAGAAATATTAACAAAAAGTGTGAAAAGAGCAAAAAGAGTGGAGCAACTGCATCAAGCAACTGTCTCAGTCGACGCCTGCACACTAAAGATAGAAAAGACAACACTGATTACACCAACCTAATCTGGCAACCCTCACAGTGGATCAGAATATAAACTATGTTCAAATCAAGGAAACTGAAGCAAATAGGTTTTCTTTGAGCTTTCAAATTTGAAAGTTTGTGTGTCTCATCTCATCTCATCTCATCTCATCTCATCTCATCTCATCTCATCTCATCTCATCTCATTATCTGTAGCCGCTTTATCCTGTTCTACAGGGTTGCAGGCAAGCTGGAGCCTATCCCAGCTGACTACGGGCGAAAGGCGGGGTACACCCTGGACAAGTCGCCAGGTCATCACAGGGCTGACACATAGACACAGACAACCATTCACACTCACATTCACACCTACGCTCAATTTAGAGTCACCAGTTAACCTAACCTGCATGTCTTTGGACTGTGGGGGAAACCGGAGCACCCGGAGGAAACCCACGCGGACACGGAGAGAACATGCAAACTCCACACAGAAAGGCCCTCGCCGGCCATGGGGCTCGAACCCGGACCTTCTTGCTGTGAGGCGACAGCGCTAACAGCGCTAGATTAGAGATAAAATTAGCTCATGTTTTAAGTCATTCAAATTCTGTAAAGCTTCTTTGCGACAATGTTTATTGTTAAAAGCGCTATACAAATAAACTTGACTTGACTTGGCTAACCACTACACCACCATGCCACCCACATTCCAAATTGTTCAATTTAAATAACTAATGCTTTAGCTGTATGTGATGTATGCTCTTCAAATAAGTTGTTAGCAAGCATGTCAGGAGCCGAGCTAGTAAGGTAAGGATAGGTATAAGTTTCCACTGTATACAGCTGGGTTGTTGAGGCTAGCACACTGCACATAGCTAATCATTCTCATCTCATCTCATTATCTCTAGCCGCTTTATCCTGTTCTACAGGGTCGCAGGCAAGCTGGATCCTATCCCAGCTGACTACGGGCGAAAGGCGGGGTTCACCCTGGACAAGTCGCCAGGTCATCACAGGGCTGACACATAGACACAGACAACCATTCACACTCATATTCACACCTCCGGTCAATTTAGAGTCACCAGTTAACCTAAACTGCATGATTTTGGACTGTGGGGGAAACCGGAGCACCCGAAGGAAACCCACACGGACACGGGGAGAACATGCAAACTCCACACAGAAGGGCCCTCGCCTTTCTATATATACACACTATATATATATATATATATATATATATTACCATGTGGGGTCCGTTTGGACCCCAATACTCATCTCATCTCATCTCATTATCTCTAGCCGCTTTATCCTTCTACAGGGTCGCAGGCAAGCTGGAGCCTATCCCAGCTGACTACAGGCGAAAGGCGGGGTACACCCTGGACAAGTCGCCAGGTCATCACAGGGCTGACACATAGACACAGACAACCATTCACACTCATATTCACACCTCCGGTCAATTTAGAGTCACCAGTTAACCTAAACTGCATGATTTTGGACTGTGGGGGAAACCGGAGCACCCGAAGGAAACCCACACGGACACGGGGAGAACATGCAAACTCCACACAGAAGGGCCCTCGCCTTTCTATATATACACACTATATATATATATATATATATATATATTACCATGTGGGGTCCGTTTGGACCCCAATACTTTTCTTTAAAATTAAAGCTTATAAAGACAAAATCACCAGATAAGTTTTGTTCAGAACATCTTGTATTAATAACAGCAATACACTAAAGGGCCCAAGGCATAAAGAACACACTTAACCTTCATCCTACCAGCCAATTTTACATACACAAACTACCAGGCGGGGTCCATATGGACCCCAGGAGGGAATACCTTGAAATCAATGCAGTAAGAACCAATTCAATGCAGCAAACAGACATAACTTTATTGAAGAACAAAATCCACTATGGCTGAATATCAATGATGTATTATAAATGCAATAACATTGCAATAATATTGCAATAACTAGCATACATGTAGCAAATTATAGCGCCACAAAAAAAATTGGCATTATATACATGATTTTTGCAGCTCATGCAGCTGTAAAACATTCTGGATTACAACTTAGGTCTTTTCTTACAGAATTTAAAACAAAAAAGTAATTGTAAAATAATTTAGGGCTTTTGTTTTGCAGCCTGTGCTTATTGCAGCAGTGGGGTCCACACGGACCCCAAGAAGGAATGCCTTGGTAGTTTCATTATGGAACATAAAAGAAATAAAAGAAGTTAACTTTCAGTGTGCTATTCAATTATAAAATGAAAGACAGATAAACTTTACTCTGGGGTCCGGTTGGACCCCAGTAACAAATTAATTATACCTTCACAATGCAAAAAGCTGATCTTCCAGTGCGTTAGTGTTTTAATTAAGACATAAATTCCGACAAATTCATAAAACGGTGAGGCAGTATGTCACACATTTTTAAAATGGCAAACAAACATATAGGTGCGGGGTCCAGATGGACCCCACTTGGTAGGATGAAGGTTAAATGAAATTGCCTGGAATACACACCCCTTCTCCAATCTCACATGCTCTTGACTGTTATCTAAGTGGTGTATTCTAGGTTTTTGACAAGGTAAATCGAGAGGTTTTGAGCTCATTAATGTGAAATAAAAGCTGTCAGTGTGTGTTTGGCTTAAATATATACTTGCTTATTATTACCTAATCGTTAACTATATTTATTAGGAGTGCCTCCAAAATATATTGGTCAAAAAACAGGACTTTCAGTTTTCAGCTAAGAAAAAAATCCAATTTTTTTTCCCCCACATTTTGCTTCTAGAAGCACCAGCAAAATTATACAATAGAAACAATCCAGACTGGGAACCCACTCAGAAAACAGGCTATGTTTTGTCCAAGGTCAGACTTGATTCTTTGGCAGCCAAACCAGATAGAATTATTATAATATGGGTATTCGATGGTCGGTAGAAGCATCTTATCTTCAGAAAAGTCTGACTTTTTGAAATAATATGGATCAAAACCACAACATCTATCTTCTCTTTGTATTGAATCTTTGCTCAACCATTCAAATTGTGGTAATACTGAGAAAATTCAGCGCTGTTTACAGACATCATCCTAGTTGTTTTGTATATCCACCATCATGGCAGACGCTCATGACATAGCACATTTTGATCACGTGGTTGCACATCATCTATTTCATGTTTGTGTCCCTGACACAAAGTCAGCAAGTTGTTGGCCAGTGCTGGGCTTTGAGCTGTGGGGTTTTCTTTTCATATCACACATGAAAGATATTCAAGTTTGGCTGGCATCTTTACTTTTTCTTGCCATGTTTAATCGTAATGTGATTGCATGTTGTGCCAGCTTTACTCTGCACTTTATTTTGCTTATTCTTCATCGTGTTTCGACATACTTTGAAACATTGCATGTTTCAGATTCTGAAAAGGTTGTATGTGATCTGTACACATCAATTAACCTGACTAGTAAAAAGAATGAGTAGTGGGAGCTATAGTTACAGCACTGACACATTTTATTTACATATACAGTAACTGTGCATAACAGGCTTTACATTAACTTTTTTGCTCACCAGCCACTGAGGCTAGTGGTTTTCCCGAGTCACTAGCCATTCAGCCTTTTCACTAGCCACAATTTTGTTGCCAGGAAATCACAGTTTTTTCTTCACCATGATACGTTAAAGTTCGGAAGATCTAGATTTAATTATGAATGGCAGTGTATAATGTATCTCTACAGTAGCACTCAAGTATTCAGTGCTGTTAAGGTCGCTCCCTATATGAAAACATGCAACCAGTTCAGACAAAAATATAAACATTCTGTTTATTGAACTCAAATTCAAGCCCCTTACAATATGAAATATCGTATAATATGAAAAATAACATTCAATACAACTGAACTGATTCTAATATTAAAAGTCCAATTCAAAACATTTATCATTGAAAAACATTTGATGTTTTGATATGCAAGTATTGTGTATTATCAAGTATTATTATGTATTATCTATTAATTTTGTGTGTGTGTGTGTGTGTGTGTGTGTGTGTGTGTGTGTGTGTGTGTGTGAACATGTGTAGAGAGAGACATTAAATGTCCTCATTACATTCATCATCAGATGAGTCTGAATGGTTCATGAAAATTGGTCTTCGTGACCTGAGGCTTCCAGCAGGCCGTAAGTTGATAGCTGGGGTGGATCAACTTCTTTCCAATCGTGTGAACATTTCTAAACAGCAGCTCCATCCTCTCCAGCTCAGCCGACTTCATGACAGCCAGGGACCGAAAGCAATGCTGTCCTGTAGTGACCAGCCGTCTTCACCGGTTTTGATGTTATAGTACCGATGTGTGCATTTGACTTTTTGTGGTCCTTTATAGTTTCGAGTTTAAAATTACTGGTGCCTGTCTTTGCCAGACTTTCTACAGTCTTCGCAGTGCAGGGTATTTTCGGTTTTGCTATGAACTAGCCAATCTCACCCGAACTTCCATTTGTCATTGAACTGTCTTATCTTCCTGTTAGCGTCTTGTTTTTCTCCACGGCCGTAGCCAGCTCAGAGGCCCCCACGGTCTGGGTCTCGGTCATTTTTAAGAGCTGAAAATACATTTGTACGCTAAATATTCAACTGGATAAAAAAATAAATAAATAAATAAATAAATAAAGAAAGAAAGAAAGAAAGAAAGAAAGAAAGAATAAGAGGAGACACAGGGTTTCCATGGGAACCCTCAGTGCACTTTCATCAAGCTGTTAAATTTACATTTTCGAAGCAGCGCAGTTGTAGCCTGCCTTGTTTGTGATTTTAAAAATAAATCATTCGATAAGCCAAAGCAATAGAGTGGAAAGTTTCAACTTATGTTTGCCTTGGATAACTTTACCTAAAATATGGTGGTGTATACTGATTTTTTTCCCAGAATTTTATTTTTTTATTTTTTATTTTTTTTGTGTAGGTGTAACAGATGCCAGATTGTTAATGTATCTCAGTTCCATAGGCTACATGGTTAGGGTATCTTTTGTCCTCATTGCTTGGGCCAGATCAAACCATTAAACAAGCTTAAATTATTCTTACTCTTGCCACATACATGATTTTTTTTTTCAAAACTGATGATATTCAGTTCAAACACCATTAAAAGTAATTTCAGGAATAGAGCTCTTGTGTGATGTGTAATTCACCCCGCTCATTTAAATATGTCAAACATTTTTCGGCGCATGCTTTGCGCATCACAGACCTTGGTGATTTTAAAATGCTGCCTACGGGCCTGGTCATCTCTGCCCCTTTTTCCCTGAGCAGCAGGGTTTGAAACTCCAGCTATGTGCCGCCACATAGTGCGCTTGCCAGTTGTCAGCAACTTTGTTGCTTCATTCATTAACCGCAGGTTACCGCATCACTGATTTTATCTGAGACGTTAAAGAACGTTCTAAACAATTCTAACATGTTGTCAGAATGTTTATGCAGGGGCTCATGGGAGTTGTAGGTGCGTAATATTACATTGCAATGTGTTTATTCTATCAGATGCCTTCAGAGAAAACCACAATTAAAATATATTGTCATACCACAGAATAAACCACCCGCCAAAGTGGCTAGTGAGACTAAAGTTATTACCCGCCAAAGCCGAATTTTACCCGCATTTGGCGGGTGGGCGGGTGCTAATGTAAAGCCCTCGTGCATAAGTCTTAGGCACATGTAAAGAAATGCTGTCGACCAAAAATGGCTTAAAAATAATTAAATGAAATGTTTCAACATTTAAAAAATACTATAAAGAGTAATTGCCATAATAAATGAAGCAAAGTCAATATGGTGTGAGACGACCCTTTGCTCATCTCATTATCTCTAGCCACTTTATCCTGTTCTACAGGGTCGCAGGCAAGCTGGAGCCTATCCCAGCTGACTACGGGCAAAAGGCGGGGTACACCCTGGACAAGTCGCCAGGTCATCACAGGGCTGACACATAGACACAGACAACCATTCACATTCACATTCACACCTACGCTCAATTTAGAGTCACCAGTTAACCTAACCTGCATGTCTTTGGACTGTGAGGGAAACCGGAGCACCCGGAGGAAACCCACGCGGACACGGGGAGAACATGCAAACTCCACACAGAAAGGCCCTCACCGGCCACGGGGCTCAAACCCGGACCTTCTTGCTGTGAGGTGACAGCGCTAACCACTACACCACTGTGCCGCCCACCCTTTGCTTTTAAAAAATAAAATACAACCCCCGTTCCAAAAAAGTTGGGACAAAGTACAAATTATAAATAAAAATGGAATGCAATAATTTACAAATCTCAAAAACTGATATTGTATTCACAATAGAACATAGACAACATATCAAATGTCGAAAGTGAGACATTTTGAAGTTTCATGCCAAATATTGGCTCATTTGAAATTTCATGACAGCAACACATCTCAAAAAAGTTGGGACGGGGCAATAAGAGGCTGGAAAAGTTAAAGGAACAGCTGGAGGACCAAATTGCAACTCATTAGGTCAATTGGCAATAGGTCATTAACATGACTGGGTATAAAAAGAGCATCTTGGAGTGGCAGCGGCTCTCAGAAGTAAAGATGGGAAGAGGATCACCAATCCCCCTAATTCTGCGCCGACAAATAGTGGAGCAATATCAGAAAGGAGTTCGACAGTGTAAAATTGCAAAGAGTTTGAACATATCATCATCTACAGTGCATAATATCATCAAAAGATTCAGAGAATCTGGAAGAATCTCTGTGCGTAAGGGTCAAGGCCGGAAAACCATACTGGGTGCCCGTGATCTTCGGGCCCTTAGACGGCACTGCATCACATACAGGCATGCTTCTGTATTGGAAATCACAAAATGGGCTCAGGAATATTTCCAGAGAACATTATCTGTGAACACAATTCATCGTGCCATCCGCCGTTGCCAGCTAAAACTCTATAGTTCAAAGAAAAAGCCATATCTAAACATGATCCAGAAGCACAGACATCTTCTCTGGGCCAAGGCTCATTTAAAATGGACTGTGGCAAAGTGGAAAACTGTTCTGTGGTCAGACAAATCAAAATTTGAAGTTCTTTATGGAAATCAGGGACGCCGTGTCATTCGGACTAAAGAGGAGAAGGACGACCCGAGTTGTTATCAGCGCTCAGTTCAGAAGCCTGCATCTCTGATGGTATGGGGTTGCATTAGTGCGTGTGGCATGGGCAGCTTACACATCTGGAAAGACACCATCAATGCTGAAAGGTATATCCAGGTTCTAGAGCAACGTATGCTCCCATCCAGACGACGTCTCTTTCAGGGAAGACCTTGCATTTTCCAACATGACAATGCCAAACCACATACTGCATCAATTACAGCATCATGGCTGCGTAGAAGAAGGGTCCGGGTACTGAACTGGCCAGCCTGCAGTCCAGATCTTTCACCCATAGAAAACATTTGGCGCATCATAAAATGGAAGATACGACAAAAAAGACCTAAGACAGTTGAGCAACTAGAATCCTACATTAGACAAGAATGGGTTAACATTCCTATCCCTAAACTTGAGCAACTTGTCTCCTCAGTCCCCAGACGTTTAGAGACTGTTATAAAGAGAAAAGGGGATGTCTCACAGTGGGAAACATGGCCTTGTCCCAACTTTTTTGAGATGTGTTGTTGTCATGAAATTTAAAATCACCTCATTTTTCTCTTTAAATGATACATTTTCTCAGTTTAAACATTTGATATGTCATCTATGTTCTATTCTGAATAAAATATGGAATTTTGAAACTTCCACATCATTGCATTCCGTTTTTATTTACAATTTGTACTTTGTCCCAACTTTTTTGGAATCGGGGTTGTAAAATAATCTGTCTCAGGTCCAGTGAGTGCAGTTTTATAAGGAAATGAGCTGTAGGTTTTACTGAGCATCTTACAGAACCAGCCATTCTGCAGATTCCATGTGTCTTTTAGTAGGTAAATACTGGAAGATCTCAGTTATCTTTCTTTTTTTCTCTTGCACAGTGCACATGGAAAGAGTTATTTTGGTATATTGGTGCTGGAGATCACAGATGTGATTTACACGGCAGCCATTTCAGTTAGGTTCACCAGCGTTCTGCACCGGTGTAGAGCCTCTAGGACAACATCTCATGTGTCACTCGAGGACAGCTGCAGCCTTCTCATTCCAAGTTTGGAAAGTGTATAACTGTCTCACTGACTTTCTTCCTGGGGAAGGTGTTGAGGGCTTTCTTTCACATGCAGGTTGAGCTTATAGGAAGAACAGCATGAAGGCCAAGGGGGGGGGCAGATCTTTGTGTAAAATTAGGTTTGTAGAGCTGAACCACCTGGTTATCTTGATGTGTTACTAAAAATCACTCTATTTCAGACAATATAACAAAGTAGGTTGAGTTTTATATAAATGACCAAACTACTGAATGGTAAATAAATTAATTAATTAATACACAAATTGTTTTGTACTTCACACATGCACCCATTCTCCGATTATATCCTTACATCAGAACAGCACTGCGTATCCCCTGACAGGCAGTAGCAACTGCAGCTCCTTAAATGTCAGCATGTTTATGTGCATATATTTGAATGGTGTCTCCAGAAGCAGCCAAACTAACCAATGTGAGTTAATGAACTACTCTAACAGATATTAATTGAAAGACAAGGGATAAAATACATTATTCTATTCACATTCACTGGATATGAGCAATCGCGTGCTCTGATTGGCTACTCTACTACTAGGCTATCAGCTCATATTGACCCCTTGTGTATAACATCACACATCGTGATAATTTCAGCTGGGGCTCAAACAGACACTGTCTTTCCTGTAAGCAAGACTTAACCTGTCTTCAATATGGTTCATTTTTGTGCTGTTTTCAGTTGTTCAAATCATTCAAATAGATAAAAGGTATTACTGTCTCCCCGTTATGAGGAAAAATGTTAACAAAGAGAAGCAAAAGAACAACAAAGAAATGAGAGGTTAAAGACAATACGAAGAGAGGAGCTAAGCCTGAAGCCTGTAAACACACAGACTGAACTTTATAACAGCTGCATGCATGTGAAATGGAAATAAATCGACTAAGGCAGGAAATTACTATTTTGGATAAAACTGTTATTGTCTGTTACATACTGATCAACCTGTGTGACTCAGTTGTGCCTTTTGAATCGATAATAAATGAAGAGGGAACTGAACATTAACTGTTTATTGAAATCATTATTACAAGAATGATTATAGTTACAGGTGGTGTAGTGGTTAGCGCTGTCGCCTCACAGCAAGAAGGTCCTGGGTTCGAGCCCTGTGGCCGGCGAGGGCTTTTCTGTGCGGAGTTTGCATGTTCTGTCCGCGTGGGTTTCCTCCGGGTGCTCCGGTTTCCCCCACAGTCCAAAGACATGCAGGTTAGGTTAACTGGTGACTCTAAATTGAGCGTAGGTGTGAATGTGAGTGTGAATGGTTGTCTGTGTCTATGTGTCAGCCCTGTGATGACCTGGCGACTTGTCCAGGGTGTACCCCGCCTTTTGCCCGTAGTCAGCTGGGATAGGATCCAGCTTGCCTGCGACCCTGTAGAAGGATAAAGCGGCTACAGATAATGAGATAAGATGAGATTATAGTTACTGTATGACTAGAGCTACAATTGGAATGTGCTGATTCTGTTAGTGTTTGTAATTATTGTACCATCCACTATTAGATGAAATGAAAATTAAATCTTACAATATTGTTTGAAAGTTTAGAGCAAGATATTTTGTTATTTTACAAATAAGACACTTCAGATATTGTTTTAACAATAATAAGCATCACTGTATAAATGATAGAGTGTAAATAGCTGCGTAACTAGATGTTCTTGGAGTTGCTGAGAAATGGATGGGTGTGAATAAGATCCAGCCCACGGTTCAGGTTGGAGTCCTTTGAGAGTAAATGCTTTGGGTTTCACTACATTCTGTTCCCAAAAGCTGATGTCGGGAAAAGTCTTTACACAAAGAAGGTTTTTTTGCTTTTGTAGTTTAACTGTTCTTCCACGTTGGGGCTCTTTGGGAAAAAGAAGGTATATTTCAACTTGTAGCTAACACTAATGCTAGGCCACAAATCTGCACCGTCACTCCAATCATTTTGCGGAATTTTGTACGGATCATAACTGCTAATAAACTCTAATTTCCGTGTATATCTATCCTTCGCTTCTTTCTGACTAAGGTTATCCAAGCAATCCAGTAACAAAGCTTTTTTAGCTGTAGTTTTCTTCAGACAACAGCAACAAATGCCAAACATCTTCACTTGGCTTCAACGTTCACTTGTCCCTCAGGTCTAAGGCTACATCCACACGACAACGGCAACGAGATGTTATTTAAAAAAAATATCGCGTCCAAATGGGCAACGATCAGTAAAATATCAGGTCCATATGGCAACGCAACGCTTGCTGAAAACGATGCAATACACATGCCACACCTCTAGGGGCGCTGTAAGACGGTCCCTTCGGAGACACCAGAACAATAGAAGAAGTAAGGATGCATGCGCATAAACTATTATGCGCGAGACTTCATATTAGCCACAAAGTCAGAAAAATCTGTTCGTAAAATTACGTTATAATGACCAAATACAATGAAAAGTATTTTTCCAGTCTCACCTGTGAAAGGTAATCCCATGTGATCTCGTTTGGATGGTAAACCTGTTGGTACAGTTCAATGCAGCACATGAATGAGGCCTCTTTATTCTCCGCTTTGACCTATCCAATATGGCGGCGAGGATGACGTATGATTCTACGCGGAAGGCGGCGTCTTTAATGGTCCGGAATAAATTGAATGCTACACGTTGATGGATTAATTTGTTCTTCTACGCCCTTTTTGAGGAATGTATTGTAGGACTTAAACCAACATCTGAAGAGGTGAGATCGCTCCTTTTTTTCCCTATTTTTACTGGCGGGATTGACTCTGCCCTAAGGGCTATTCTCTCTCTCTCTCTCTCTCTCTCTCTCTCTCACTTTGCACCATTACACAATAAATATTCACAGTGAAAATATTTTGTAAGCGCGTTTCATGAACCAAGTTATAGGATTTGTTGACAACTCGCATCGAGTTCGTTACACTTCTACCCGGCGTGAAGCACTGACAGTCATGTGGTTGTGACGTCATCGTAAACAAATCCGTTCTACTCATCCAGACGACTTCACAACGGCAACGTTGCCAAATCTTTCCACTCTGAAACCCGTTCTCAAAAGATTGCGTTTTGGGGCACCCAAAACGCCGGTGCCGTGTGGACGCCAGGCCGAAACGATAAACAATTGTATCGGATTCACCTGAATCCGTTGCCGTGTGGACAGGGCCTAAGGCAGTGATGGTTGCTAACATGAATGTGATGTCAGTGCAAGGGATCTATACCATGAGTAGAGAAAAACAAAATGGCGGCGCATGTTGCTGAACCAACCGAGGACGAAATAAAAACTCTACTTGAAAACAAAACCCCAAAAAATAAAAAAAGCAACAAAATATGGAATAAAAGTATTTGATGGTAAGAACATATATATTTTTTTATTTTTCAAGAATTATTATGATAGCATTTTTCACAAATTGCTCCTGTCATTTCACTGGTTTGTTTACATTCTAAGTGGAAATGACTTTGTTGGACGTTTTGTTTAAAGTTTTTATTTATCGAATTTGTAAAAAATAAAAATAAAAATGCTCTGTTTCTCAAAATCCAGTGAATGTGGATAGAATAAAACAGTTATTCCACTCAGTCTGATCGTCCATGGCTTATAGCCGCGATCAGCTCATGTACGACTCGATTTTAATCACCCTAAAGTTGATTATTTAACAATTATTCACCGAAGGTGACGTGAATATCGGTGAATAATAATTGAGACAAAGTCGAGGTTATTATTCCCTGATATTCACTGAGCCTTAGAATTGTTTTACTATAAATACACAGGTATTTTAAATATATTTAAAAGAAATGTCTTAAATTGTATTTCAGACTTCAAAAGCAGTGTGTAAGTGTAATAACTTTGCGGCACAGACTTGTGTCACTGATCTACACCGAGTCACATAAAATACTTTGTTGTGAAGTCAGGAAAATAAATCCCAACTCCCCTTTACCTTTAAATAGTTTTAGACCAAACTTCGGAGCATCTTTAGCGCTTTTAGGAACAGAATTTTCTTTCATCATCTGTGATTCTTCCTCACTGACGGTGACGAAGCGATTGGAGCCGTTTTGCTGAGTCGCTCGAGGTGAAGATCGAGAAATAGCCAGAATTTCTTGACCAACCAGTGCATGTGATTTTCTATAATCACCTGCATATTTATACTAATTTCAAATCCTAGCAAATCCCAGAGTGTTTTATCATGTCACCTCTTTATACCACAGAAATTTACCACTGATTCCAGTTTTTCATTTCCTTCTGAACAGCATACTTTTAACCATTTTTAGTTACATTTAATGTTATGGACCATCTGCAAGACAAGTTAGTTGCTTGCATTTTAGCAGCTATAAACAGACATTCCATCACTTCCCTCTCTTTATTTATTTATTCATTTATTTATTTAATAAATAAATGCAGCTTGTCATGTTACTGGGAACCCAGAAAGTGCAGAATTTCCATATTACGAAGACAGATACGAAGTAGTGACAGTGGTTGAGACTTCTTCCATAAATGTTAAATAAATGTCTCCTTGCAGAAAATTTCACCATTGAAACAATTACATGTTTTTTCTTTGTTAAATCACACAGTTTTAAATCCAGCACTACTATGAGACCTGCTGTTATAGTAAATGAATAAAAATCTTCTGACCACATAAATTAGATGATTCAGCCAGCCTGTGGTATTAAAGAAGATATACACTCAGCACGGTGGTGTAGTGGTTAGTGTTGTTGCCTCACAGCAAGAAGGTCCGGGTTTGAGCCCCGTGGCCGGCGAGGGCCTTTCTGTGTGGAGTTTGCATGTTGTCCGTGTGGGTTTCCTCCGGGTGCTTCTAGAATTTCTGTAAAGCTAGCTCTTCTGAACATTAGATCACTTTTAAACAAGTCATTTTTAATTAATGATCTTATTTGTAAACACAATCTTGATTTTTTGCTTCTAACTGAAACCTGGCTGGATCAAGCAAATAGTGCTACCACCCTTATTGAAGCAGCTCCCCCAAATTTTAATTTTTTGAATGTTACCCGACAAGGGAAAGGTGGAGGGATCGCAAATATATTCAAAGTCTCTTTTCAATGTAAACAATCCTCACTTGGTGATTTTACGTCCTTTGAACACTTATGTGCACTTGTTACATGCTCTCCTAACATATTATTATTAACTGTTTATAGGCCTCCGAGACATTCAGCCAAAGTCTTTCTTGAAGAGTTTGGTGAACTGTTATCAGTCATTTGCTTAGAGTTTGATTGTCTTATTATATCTGGGGATTTTAACTTGGGGCGGCACGGTGGTGTAGTGGTTAGCGCTGTCGCCTCACAGCAAGAAGGTCCTGGGTTCGAGCCCTGGGGCCGGCGAGGGGTTTGCATGTTCTCCCCGTGTCCGTGTGGGTTTCCTCCGGGTGCTCCAGTTTCCCCCAAAGACATGCAGGTTAGGTTAACTGGTGACTCTAAATTGAGCGTGAGTGTGAATGGTTGTCTGTGTCTATGTGTCAGCCCTGTGATGACCTGGCGACTTGTCCAGGGTGAACCCCGCCTTTCACCCGTAGTCAGCTGGGACAGGATCCAGCTCGCCTGCGACCCTGTAGAAGGATAAAGCGGCTAGAGATGATAAGATGAGATTTTAACTTGAATGTAGATAATACTGATAACATTTATGCCAAAGAACTATTTGCAATTATTGATAACTTTAACCTGGTACAACATGTACAGGGGCCGACCCACTCTCGTGGTCATACTCTTGACCTCGTCATCACAAAGGGTCTTACTGTTTCTACTACTGTTGTTGACCTGGCCTTATCTGATCATTTCTGTGTTTTCTTTGAAGTTTCTATGTCTCCTCACATTCAGAACAGCTCAACGACTATAGGTAGGAGAGTCATAAACGACAACACGTGTTCTTTTTGAGCAAGCTCTCTCTCAGAACTCAACCAAAATGTCAGACTCTGTAGATGATTTACTGGAATTTTTAAATTTAAATATGACCCAAATTATGGATGATATTGCTCCATTCAAAATAAAAAGAGTCAATGATAAGCAGAAAGCACCATGGAAGCAACACCCAGCTGTTAAACTGCTAAAGAGAGAATGTAGAAAGACTGAAAGAAAATGGCGCAAATCTAAACTTCACATCCATTATCAAATCCATAAAGAGATGCTTTGTAATTATAATTATGAAATTCATAAAGCAAGACAGTCTTTCTTCTCCAACATCATCAGCAGGAATATGAACAATGCCCGTGTGCTATTTTCAACAGTAGAGAAGCTAACTAATGCCCCACCACAATTAGCACCTGAACTTCTATCAGTTAATAAATGCAATGAGTTTGCACCTTTTTTCAAAGGTAAAATTGATAAAATAAGGCAGAATATTTCTCATAATATATCTCAGTTGCAAAAAATTGAAAAACTGCAATCACCAATGACACAGATAGATAACTTTAACACAATGTCAGAATTTTGTTTAATTGATTATGAGACTCTTGAAAAAACTGTACAAAATCTCAGTTCCTCAACATCTGAACTGGACATTCTGCCCACCAACTTTTTTAAGTCTGTTCTTCATCTTATAATTACAGATGTGCTTCAAATTATAAATACATCCTTGGAGACTGGCGTTGTTCCTGTGTCCCTGAAAAAAGCTGTTGTAAAGCCCCTTCTTAAAAAAAATAATCTGGATCCTTCAGTGTTAAATAACTACAGGCCAATATCAAATCTACCATTCATCGGGAAAATCCTGGAAAAAATTGTCTTCAATCAATTAACTGCCTTCTTGATATCATACAGCCGTTTTGATAATTTTCAGTCAGGATTTCGTGCCAATCATAGCACTGAAACAGCGCTGATTAAAGTTATAAATGACATACGTCTTAATACTGATGCAGGCAAAACATCGGTCCTGGTATTACTGGACCTCAGTGCAGCTTTTGATACTGTTGATCACAACATACTGCTATATCGACTTGAACACTGGGTTGGGTTGACTGGTAAAGTTATCAAGTGGTTAAAATCATACTTAAAAGATAGAAGCTTCTTTGTTACCCTGGGAAATTGTTCCTCAACGTCAATGCCCTTGACCTGTGGTGTCCCCCAGGGGTCGATTCTTGGACCATTACTTTTCAACCTTTATATGCTCCCACTTGGGCAAATTATCAATAAAAATTCAATTTTGTATCACTGCTATGCAGATGATACCCAAATTTATTTTGCTTTATCACCTAATGATTATGCCCCCCTTGAATGTCTCTACCAGTGTATCGATCAAATCAATAGCTGGATGTCACAAAATTTTCTTCAGCTGAACACAGACAAAACAGAAGTAATTCTATTTGGAAAAAAAGATGAAAGACTCAGGATTACCACTATTCTTGACACACAAGGGATTAAAACTAAAGAAATGGTTAAAAATCTTGGTGTTTTCATTGACAGCGAGCTAAACTTTGACAGTCACATGAAAGCAATCACTAAAACGGCATTTTATCACCTAAAAAACATTTCCAAACTAAGAGGACTTATGTCAAAAAATGATCTGGAAAAACTAATACATGCCTTCATCTCTAGTAGGGTTGATTACTGCAATGGCCTTTTCACAGGCCTGCCAAAAAAGACCATCAAACGACTTCAGCTGGTTCAAAATGCAGCGGCGAGGGTTCTCACACGAACAAAAAGAACAGAGCACATTACTCCAATTCTAAGGTCCCTTCACTGGCTTCCAGTAAGCTACAGAATTGACTTTAAAGCATTGCTGCTGGTGTACAAATCTCTAAATGGTACAGGGCCCAAGTACCTCTCTGATATGTTGCAGCGGCCGAACCCAATCAGATCTACCAGATCGCAGCAGAAAAATTTACTGTTAAAACCTGTCGTTAAAACAAAGTGTGGTGAAGCAGCTTTTAGCTACTATGCAGTGCAGCTATGGAACCAACTGCCAGAGGACATTAAAAATGCTCCTGCTGTTGGCAGCTTCAAATCTAGACTAAAGACCAAGCTGTTCTCAGATGCTTTCTGTTAAATAATTAATATTTTTACATTTTTTATAATCTTTACTTTCTCTGCATGTTTTAAATTTACTTTAATTTTATTCTATTTTATTCCGCTGGTTTCTTTTTCTTTTTCTCCTTTTTTTCTTTTTGGCATTTTATTATTTTATTTCTACTATTGTTTAATTCTTATTATTTTCTTTTAATTCTTTTAATTCTTTTAATTAATTGTTTTAGAATAAAAATAAAATTATTTTATGTAATTTTATTTCTCTATTCTTTACTGTTTTTGCTTCTGTAAAGCACATTGAACTGCCATTGTGTATGAAATGTGCTATATAAATAAACTTGCCTTGCCCCCACAGTCCAAAGACATGCAGGTTAGGTTAACTGGTGACTCTAAATTGAGCGTAGGTGTGAATGTGAGTGTGAATGGTTGTCTGTGTCTATGTGTCAGCCCTGTGATGACCTGGCGACTTGTCCAGGGTGTACCCCGCCTTTCGCCTGTAGTCAGCTGGGATAGGCTCCAGCTCGCCTGCGACCCTGTAGAACAGGATAAAGCGGCTACAGATAATGAGATGAGATACACTCACCGGCCACTTAAAATAAAATAAAAATAAAAGCATGACTGTACAAGAAGGAGGCATTCTACACGTGTTATGAATATTTCTGTTGGAATGTAGATAAAATTTCAGCAAAAGGTCAAGATGGAGTCCAGATGTCGGTTGAACATTCTGCTGAAGCTTCTGATTAAATGTTATCATACATAATACGCCCATAAGAGTACTTTCAAAATATTTGTTTAATTAGGTCAATGTTAGCATGATTTATATGTGTACCATCTGACAGATAATAATAATAATAATAATAATAATAATAATTTGTTCGGAAGAGTTTATCAGGAAACCTTTAATTTCAGATTGCAGACACTACCCCCTAGTGGTGAAATAAGATGGACAAAAGATCTACAATTAACATGGTTCTCTTCCTCTTTCAACACCACAGTACATTGCAAACAAGATGTTTTTGCATTTGTTATCCATATTATTATCTCATCTCATCTCATTATCTCTAGCCGCTTTATCCTTCTACAGGGTTGCAGGCAAGCTGGAGCCTATCCCAGCTGACTACGGGCGAAAGGCGGGGTACACCCTGGACAAGTCGCCAGGTCATCACAGGGCTGACACATAGACACAGACAACCATTCACACTCACATTCACACCTACGCTCAATTTAGAGTCACCAGTTAACCTAACCTGCATGTCTTTGGACTGTGGGGGAAACCGGAGCACCCGGAGGAAACCCACGCGGACACGGGGAGAACATGCAAACTCCACACAGAAAGGCCCTCGCCGGCCACGGGGCTCGAACCCGGACCTTCTTGCTGTGAGGCGACAGCGCTAACCACTACACCACCGTGCCGCCCCCATATTATTATTTATTATCATATAGTATTTGTATATTAGCGAGGTAGTTCAGTGTTTTGAGCTTTATTAATCTCAATTTTGCATCAAAGTTCTTGGAGTTGTCGTTGAGGGCGTGGTGGCATTACTTTGGTCTTCCCAACCAAACCCATGACTCTTTCGAGCACTGGTAGCTCAGTGGTTAAGACACTGAACTCCTGATCTGTAGGTCATGAGTTCAAATTCAAGCACTGCTAAGCTGCCACTGCTGGGCCCTTAACCCTCAACTACTCTGTAAGTCACTTTGACAAGGGCGTCTGCCAGATTTGCCAATGGTTACCACTTACACAAACATATATTTTTGTAGTGCTAAAATAGCACAGTAACTATGTTATTTGTTACACTATGCTTTTGTCTTATGTGGTCCACTTTATTAGGAACACATGAACACCAATCAGCCAATAATGTGGCAGCTGCACAATGCAGATACTGTGCCTTGCAAAAGTATTCCCCCCCGCCCGGTGTTTGTCCTGTTTTGTCACATTACAAGCTGGAATTAAAACTGATTTTTGGGGGGTTCGCACCATTTTATTTACACAACATGCCTCCCACGTTAGTGGTGCAAATTGTTGTTTTATTGTGACACAAACAATAATAAAGATGAAAAAACAACAGAAATCTGGAGTGTGCATAAGTATTCACCCCCTTTTGTATAAAACCCTCTTTTGTATAAGAGCTGGTCCAACAAATTCACTTCATAAGTTATATAATTAGTTGATTAAGATCTACCTGTGTGCAATCAAAGTGTCACATGATCTGTCACATGATGTCTTTACACAGTAAATCAACCTGTTCTGGAAGGACCCTGACTCTGCAACACTACTAAGCAAGCAACATGAGAGCCAAGGAGCCTCCAAACAGGTCAGAGACAAAGTTGTGGAGAAGTATAGATCAGGGTTGGGTTATAAAAAATATCCCAAACTTTGAATATCCCACGGAGCTCCATTAAATCCATTATAGCAAAATGGAAAGAATATGGCACCACTACAAACCTGACAAGAGAAGGCCCCGCCCACCAAAACTCACAGACCAGGCAAGGAGGGCATTAATCAGAGATGCAACAAAGACACCAAAGAGAACACTGAAGGAGCTGCAAAGATCCACAGCGGAGATGGGAGTATCTGTACATAGGACCACTTTAAGCTGTACACTCCACAGAGCGATGCTTTATGGAAGAGTGGCTGGAAAAAAAGCCATAGCTTAAAGAAAAAATTAAGAAAACCCATTTGGATTTTGCCCAACAGCATGTGGCAGACTCCCCAAACACATGGAAGAAGATTCTCTGGTCAGATGAGACTAAAATTCTTTTTGGCCATTATGGGAAACACCACGTGTGGTGCAAACCCAACACCCTGAGAACACCATTCCTACAGTGAAGCATGGTGGTGGCAGCATCATGCTGTGGGGATGTTTTTCATCTGCAGGGACAGGAAAGCTGGTCAGGACTGAAGGAAAGATGGATGGCACTAAATACAGGGCAATTCTGGAGGAAAACCTGTTTGAGTCGGCCAGAGGTTTGAGACTGGGACGAAGGTTCATGTTCCAGCAGGACAATGACCCTAAACATACTGCTAAAGCTACACTGGAGTGGTTTAAAGGGAAACATTTAAATGTCTTGGAATGGCCGAGTCAAAGCCCAGACCTCAATCTAATTGAGAATGTGTGGCATGTGGCATGCCCTTCCAGAACAGGTTCATTTATTCAGACGTCATGTGACACTTTGATTGCACACAGGTGGCTCTCAATCAGTTAATTATGTGACTTATGAAGTGAATTGGTTGGACCAGCACTTGTTTAGGGGTTTT